>NC_079208.1:43170933-43296611 GCF_026745355.1 Beta vulgaris subsp. vulgaris
TTGTAGATTTTTTTCAAGCCTAGTGGCGTGCATCAGTGGATAAATAGTATAGGCATGCAGGTGGTGTGTCACTTGTTATTGGGAACTGATTTGTGTTGGATTATTTTATTACATTGTGTACTTTACAAACTATCTTATAAAATCAGATTTATAAAACTAAGAGCAAATCACAAACTTCTCCTTCAAAATATTCTCGGCCCACCTACAACTACACAACTCCCTTCAAATTTTTTTAGCCCATATACTTTACGACAAACACATAAATGATGCCCCCAGCCCACTTTAGCCATAAACCTCCGTATGCAACAAAAAATTTCGATACATTGCAACTCCATTGACGAGTTGTTAGGTGGTGGGTTTCCAACAGACATGATCTCCTAGATATGCGGGGAAATCGGTTCAGGTAAAACTACAATGTGCCTACAACTAGCGTTATCAACTCAATTACCGCCAAATAGTGGACGTGTTTATGGTTCCTGCATTTTCATACATAGTAACAACGTCTTTCCTTCAAACTGTCTCCACACGTTATTACAACAATTTAAATCAATGTTGAATAATGACCCTAACACTTCTCGACATGATCGCCTCCTTATAATTGATTCAATTGCTTCTATTTTTCAATGCGATTTTAACAACAACCTTAGGTAGTGTTTGGAAACTTGTATTTCATTTCAAATAATGGAATTGAAATCTGGAATTTAAAGTTTGTATTTCAATTCCTAATCATTGTTTTGTAAAGGGGGTTTGATAGAGGAGAGAGAAATAGAGGTTTAATGGAGAAAGAGAAAAAGTGTGAGTTTACTAAAGGAGAGAGAAATAAATATTAGAAAGAGAATGAGTGAAGTTGGGATATAAATACTCATGGAGTTGGAATATGTATGAGGAGAGAATTTCAAATGACAAGGTAATAGCTTGAATTTCAAATTCTACTAATATAGGCTTTTGATAAGAATTTGGACAAATTCCATAATTTCAAATTCCATCCCATCCAAACAATAGATTTCATCCAAATCCAGGATTTGAAATGAAATCTTGCTATCCAAACATAGCATTAGGGAGATGTCTGCAAGGTCAAAACTCCTCTTCACCATATCAAGCAAACTAAAACAAATAGCACATACATATAATGTTGCTATTGTTGTGACGAATGATGTACGTGATGCACAAGATGACCGACTATTCACAACGAACAACATTGCACTATCAAGTTCAAGTCGATATATTACACTAGCATTACGTCTTGCATGGGCAAACTGCATATCTAATCGTTTTTTTTGGGGTTCGAAACAATTGGTGAGGAAAAAATTCGATACTTCAAGACCATTTTCTCACCCTATCTCCCAACTTTAAATTGCAGTTTTGATATAATAACATGTGGGGTTGTTCCTCAATCGGCCTCAATGGTTCAAATCCTAAACCCTAAGCCTAAATGGTTTAAAATCTTTTTTTTCACACTTTAATGTTGTCTTCCCTATTATGTTCATTTTATGTACCAAAATGTATGCTATTATGTTGTTATCCCTATTATTTTGTTGTCTTTCCTATTATTTTCTTTCCCTTTGCTTCAATTTATATGTTGTTTTCCATATTTTGTTCATTTTCTTTAATAATTATATGTTGTTTTCCATATTTTGTTCATTATCTTTAACAATTATTTTTCCATGTTATGTTCAATTTCTTTAACAATTTTTTTCCATGTTATGTTCAATAATTTCTTTAACAAGTTATTTAGCTTATAGTATGTTTACCCTATTATTATATTTCCAACAATGACTACAATTCAAAAAGAAACACCAATTGCAAATTGCAAACATGTTCCTTTCACACAATGACTATCCAAAACGATTACAAAAACGATTTTCCTTAACAAGTTGCGAATTGGCCATTAAGTAGATATTGGGCCCAACATATTGAAGACACATGTTCCTTTCACACAATGACTATCCAAATACAACTCCATAGTTCATTGAGGCCACTTGTTTCATATAAACATCACAAACTCCATAACTGTTGCCCACCAGATTGAGGCCAAATGTTCAACTGAGGTTCTGCTCCAAAATGCTCGTGAACACCATCACTATCTGATTCTAAGCAATTATCATCACCAACCTACATAAAACGAATTCATAAAGATACAATTAGTTTCAACAATTAAACGAAAGGAACATGTGTTAATAACACGTTGAATATATTACCGGGCCAGCACACAACACTAACTGGTTTTTCTTTGTCTTCCCCTTCTCAACATAAGAGCGAAAACGAACTGATCGAGACCCTTTACGTTTCTTCTTCAGAGGGTCCTTCACAGACCTACTAACTACCTTCATCAATGTACCTTCATCAGCAGGTGACTTACCATTTTCGCAAACAGAACCGGGTGTAACATGGCCAACAATGTTGTTCCCAACAGAAGATGGAGTGCTAGTGGCCTTCCCTTTATTATTCACCAGTGTTGTGGTTGTATTCTTCATTGCAAAATCTTCGTCAATACGAATGTCTAACAATTGTAGTGCTTCTACAACAATACCAATACTCCTATAATGTGCCGCTTTTAAACAAACGGGGTCAAATATAACCATCATCTTATCATAATCCACTACCTCTTCGGTCTTCGACGAATCATGATATGCAACTTTAATCATAGTATGCTTCCGTATAACATCCTTGCGCCAATGAACTAATATGTATTGTTAGGGAATATCTTTGATGTTTAAATTATCGTACAGATTAATTAGGTGCCTACACATTATTCCATGGCTCTCGAACAACTTACATTCACAACATGCCAACAAACTCGACATGTCAATCTTCACTCGATAGCTCCTCCTCTTACATGTAGGTATTTCTTTCTTAGTTTCTTTACTTACAACCCATATCCTATCCCCAAATGTATGCTCCTCAATATTAGAGTCTTATTTTTCAACTTTTTTCCAGTGTACATATAACATCTTTAAACACTCATCTTGAAATTATTTGAACTTACCATTGGTATAAGCTCGTTGAAACACAACCTTAGCTGCAAAATTTGTAGCACGTTGTCTTACATATCGACAACTATTTGCATCTGCAGCTTTCTCAGAATTGGCCCTACTCTCCATCACATTGCAGTATTATTCTGCAATGTCACACAACTTTGTACTCTTATGCACATATCCATTTAAAAAACTATTGATACTTTCTGACCGTTGCATGGTCTTCATGCCAGCCCAAAATAAGTGTCTCAAATATGTAGGAGCCCACATACTTCTTTCTTTGTAAAGACCTACAACAAATATCTTAACAAAACTTCATGTTACACTACCCTATGAAGCCAACAAATATTCAACATGGTCACAAATTTAAAAGAATTTATCCCAAAATGTCGTTACTGAATACATCAAGCCAATAAATACTTTTGATTATTGAACACATATTATGCCATCCCAATATGGTCACTTACTGCATATATTAGAATACCATTGACTTGTGTTTCTTCACTTATACATGCTTCTCTATAATACTTATTGTATGAGAAAGTCATTCTGCCATAAAAATATGACAATGACAGTAATGTATAAACGTTAGTTTTAAAACTTGCCTTCGCAATGTCGTTCAAATTAATACTTTATTCTATTAGACATACATTACCATACTTATAAGTAAAATCAATTTTATTATTAACTAATTTTAACGTAGGAGAATGCGTACCTTCGAGCCATGTATCGCAATCGCATCACACCATTTACGGTCAAATTCTTCTTCCGATACACTGTCATACGTAGCATCATGCAGATCCACTTTCAACTCTTTATACAACTTATACATACCTAACTTCTTACTTTTTTTTTTTTTTATTGGGAAATTAAGTCAGCCCAAGGGCTAACCCCTACCAAGGCTACTAGCCTTGTAGGAACTACCAGCACATTGGCTGGTAAAGCATGCAAAGCATGCTAAGGAAATACCCCAACATAATGTTAGGGGTAAGGATCGAACCCCTGACCTCAAGGATCAGAGGGGAGTCTCTACCACATGAGCTAGCTCCTCATCCTTATACCTAACTTCTTACTGAACTTTGCAAATATATGCCACAGACACCAACGATGACAAGTTCCTACCATGACATTACCCAAAGCCTTCCGCATGGCGGCATCTTGATCAGTAAGGAAACACTTTGGGGCTTTCCCACACATGCACTTCAACCACGTATTAAACACCCAAGTATATGTTTCCGCATCCTCATGCGATACTAAGGCACATCCAAGTTAAATGGTTTTCCCATGGTGGTTTACCCCTACAAAATTTGCAAAAGTGAGTTCATATTCATTAGTTAAGTACGTTGCATCAGAACAAACAACATCACTGAAATAGTCGTAAGCTGCTCAACTACGTGCATCGACCCACAACACATCTTTCATATGACCTTCCTCATCCAACCGATGCATGTGAAAGAACTTTTGATTATCATCGGTCATTTTATCAAAATAAGCCAACATAGCATTCGCATCACCACCCTTGATTTTCAATCTCTGCTCCTTTGCCACTATGTTACGCAAATCCCTCTCTGTGATCACCATATTCTCCAACCCATTCCTATATGTTTCTATGCTCTTGTGAATCTAAGATATTTTCACACCAGCTGCGTGATCATTAAACAACTTCTGCCTAACTGTGCAACTTACTTCAACCTGTCGGACCTTGCTTATGTGCTTTGCCTTGCTAGGAGTAGATTATGATTTTCATGCTTCAATATAAGTTTCTTAATTTCCCATGAACCATCTTCATTCACACTTGCATACATTACCACTATGCACTAACATTTCTTTGTCTTCCTACTAGAGACTATAACCCCTTTGCTACCAACACATACCCTCTTTCCATCAATTGTTCGTCGATTGTTCGATTAGCCCGCACATTCACACTTCCATGTATAATTCCGCCATCCATTAGATGTGTCTTTGGTATGCTTTCTACTTTTAGTACATGCTTCCCTAAATACACCAAAACCTTCCTGTTTACCATACTTAACAAAGCATTCATCCACTTCTTCCCAAGAACCAAACACCATTCCGACTCTTGGTACAACTCCTTTAGTACTTGATTCATAACTCCCCGAATCTAAGTCCACAACAACATTCTCATTTAAATCTTCATAAAATACCTCGTTCAAGTCAATATTCAACGTTTCTTCGCGTCTATACTGCAATTCAAATAAAAATATTTTTCGAATACTAACTACCTAATTACTGATTTCTACACCGATCACTATTCCAGTTTCCAAATTCTGACATATAGTTACTTGTTATTATACGCACAAACAATTCTATATTAATTGCACAAATAGTATTCCTACTGTTCTCAAAAAAACAATTACACGATTTTCTTTCCTTTAATACATGACATTAATTGCACAAACAACATTTCCCAAACTTTACAAATTATGTACAAATTCTGTTCTCATTTATGCCCATTTTCGCTTTTATTTCCTTTGCTACAAAACATTCAAATTAAATGCATCATCACTCTGACAATCATACATCTCATTTATTGCATAAATACATTTAATTCAACTGAACACCACAAAAAACTCATAAATATTATTATTTTCATTAAATACCACCTAATCATATTTAACTACTTTAAAACTTACCTCATAACCATTCTTCAGTGGCGTTGTGAAGGTCGAAATTTCGTCATTTTCGCCATTTTTCTCTCGTGCTTCCCACGTGGCGTATTGTAATGGAATAATTTTCTTGTCTAGGGTTTATGAAGATGTTACACAACAACTATGTTCTTCATTTTCAATTTTAATAATACACCTTTTAACTTTTCATACATAATCTTTTCACTTCTACTTCAACACGTACCATCCGTACAACAACAAGTTTATTTTGATCAGCAACCTAACGAATAATAGTCTTTTTATTAACTTTTTGCAGTACTATGCCTCATGTCGGTTTCACACTTTTGATGATAGCTTTTTCCTTTGCTTCCAAACCCGCCAACTTTATATTTTTGCTACTTAGCCCCTGCTAGAGGTTATGGAACCACTAGTCACTAGTGTTTTATCATTTCTCAACTGGCACTATTGTCTTTGATTTTATACCAATATGTGAGGCGTCATGTGTGCATATTCTTTTTATACTAATTGGGCTAATAATTGTAAAGTGTCTTCAAGAACCTTAAGTCATTCATATGTTTATACTTTTTTTTTAACAACCAGGATATCCATCGCTGATAGCAATGACTAACCCCCTCTCCCCGGGTGCTCCACTTAAGGGTAAAAGGCTGGGCAAAAATCACTTTCCATTCCCAAAGGTTGAGGATCGAACCCCCGACCAATTGGTTAAGGGACAAAATGAGCAACCACTATGCCAAGACCACTTAGTTATGTGTATAAACTTTAAAGGTCCTTATTTTCCATTGCTGCCTGTATGCTATAGGGAGGAGTACTACAGAGTTATATGCTTAGGAAGATGATAAAATATTCAAATATTTCGGTGGAAATATAAGTCAATAGAACTAACCAAAATTTACACTTCTCAAAAACATTTTTTGCCAATGTATTACTAAAACCAGAGTGCAGAATACCAGTTCTCTGATCAACTTTATTACTTACATGTTGAGATACAACCTATAAAATGAGTCAGTCATATAACTTGGAGTAAGTAGAAATTTGCCAAGCACAAAATTTACAAAATTGTGAATTAAAAATGCTAAGATGTACCAGTTACAGATTAGCTCAATGGAAACCAATTATCAGTATCCACAGACACAAAAATGGAATTAGCGGCTAGACAAACTATTAGTGACAATAAACTCGAGTTAGTTCTTGGTAGTTGAGATGCGAGTTTGTCTACATTTGTAATTGTGCTGAAGTGACGACTAATTTGTTGTTCAATCAAGGTGTTTGTGATTTTCTGGGTTTTGCTGTAAGACATAAGGTGTTAGGAAAATGTCAATTACATTTGTGAAGTGGAATCAACAGAAATATGAAAAATACAATTATAATTCACTATATGATGCCAATTTCACTCAATTGAATTATCCAGCATGGTTCTCTAAACTTCATTTAGAGAATTCTTACATAATCTTAATCTTGTGATACTCTTGAAAGTAGAATCAATATGACACCGCAAGTTAAAATTGACGATAATGATTCAAGTCAAGAAACCAAAGTCTGCCCTTCAATCATAGTTGGCCTCTCATTCTTTCGGCCTTTTAAGCAAGAATTGAGTTGATTGATATAAGGTGATGATGTGTGTGCATGAGGATATGAAGAGGCTTAGTTATGGAACTAGGGTATTGTTCTCCATATCATAAGGTCGCTAAAATCTTGAGTTTGTGCATATGTTAAAGTACATATTAATGCATAATGAACAGCATCGTACATAAACAACTTTCCAAAGGATGCATTATCTTCACTTGACTTCACTTATCTGAACTTGTCATATTTATTATTAGCTAGTGTTACTCCGACACCTTCATTTACCTCAAAAACGGGGTGTCGTGTCATGTCGTGTCCGACACGACACTTTACTTCATTTTAAACTAAAAACTTGATTCTCTACAAAATAGCCGAGTCGGACACTTGGACACCCGTATTTGAGTAGACACTCAATCCGTGTCTGAGTAACATAGTTATTAGCCCTATACTTATCTGAACTTACAACTTATTATCCTTATACTTAAGTGAACTAATTTGAACTTATCAGCTCTAAAATTAACTTTGAACTTAACTTATCAGAACTTATTACAATTGTGATTTGAACTTTTAGCAGGTAAACTTTATTGGCCATAAACTAATTTGAATTTATTAGGCCCGAACTTAATTTTATTTAAACTTATTTATACTTATATTTCTTGAAATAAGTGAAAATCAGTGAAGGAAAGAAAGCCTAACTATCATAGATTGATTCTAAAAAAGCACAAGAGCAAATACCTGCTGACAACTTTCCTCAGGAAGGGTTTGGTGAGAACCCTCTAATCCCGATGCCGGAAGTGCTCGCTGAGAACCCTCCAGTCCTGATGCTGGAAGTGCTCGTTGAGAAGCTTCTAATCCTGATGATAATAGTTCAGACATGCGCCTTATGTATTCACTGAGATGGTTGGATGTGCTGCATTTCCAATGAGTTTACATGCAGTTAATATAAGACTGAAGCAGGAAATTCAAAACAGCTTGAAAACCGATAATACTTATGTACACAAACATATAAATGTTGAATATGGGCTATCAGAGAAGTTGGTAAGATGGAAAAGTCAGATAAATATTGAATTTATTTAAGAATACACATCAAATGCTTGGATATTTTTCTGTTAGTTGATCAAACTTCAGTATCATATGTAGGGAAAAGTGAGGAAAAAAATGAAAGAAGAGAAAGAACACACCTAAGCCTATGCCGGTTACATGTATCCAAGAATGCTATTAACCCATACGAAATACTCCGAAGAGAACGAAACACCTGCGAATTGGAGTCATAATCAGACCCTAGCCATTTCCATGATTAAAACTAGACAGAGACTCAACATTATATATATATATAGGCAAGTAATTAGCCTACCTTTGAAAATAGATCTTGCCATAGAGAACTCCACATGGAAACTTCTGTTGTGGTTGGCTTTGCTTTAGATAAATTTGTAGCCAAATGACCAACCTCAGTTGCTCTGTTTACAATGAGCATCACTATCTCTTGAAAAACCTTGTATATGCTACCACAGAAGGAGGCGGCATGATTGGTCACCGTAGAACACATCTGGAGTGGAACACGGCAAAGTTCCCACAAGGAAGCAAATATAGGTCCGAAGAAGGAAACTGCATACCAAAAGAAGTTGAGAAGTCGAAGAATACATAATCGACGTGTTACACTATATCATTATTGTTCAAGCAAATTTTTTTAGTAATAACAGCCTTAGCAAAAGTAATGTAGAAAACACGATTTGATAAGAGTGATACCACACCTATTGTTGTTATGTACGAGAACAGAAGCTGGAATGGTGAGAATAGAAGCACAAATAGGTCAACAACTAGGCCATACATAGATATCAAAGCAAATGACACCAAACTGTACAAATCTGATCCTGCTTCACAGAAAAGAAGCCATACGGGTGAAGTATACTCCATTAGGTCTTGAAGGGGTTCCATTAATGGTTTTGTTAGTAGCAACAGCAACAATTTGAAGACTCGGCCAATTTTGAGAGACCATCGCATTGCCTTCTCGAAATTCTGAATAAACAACATTGTTCCTAAATATCTAACTCGGGAGATCATATTCCAGTCCTCTATCCAGCTGAAGAATGGCCCACAGATATGCGATGCAGTTGCCTTCAACAATGGAACATTCTTATAGAGATCATAGAATCCGATCATGCAAGTAACAAGAGAGATGATTACATAAAGTGTTCTCACTAGAGGTCGCATCCAAGGTCGATACACTTTGCAGAATAAAGGATATGATTGAAGGAAGATAACCCAAGAAGGAAGGCCCGACTCAAGTAAAGTTAGAAGTTTTAGATCAGATGTTATTATTCTTTTGAATGTAAAAGGAAGATCCCTGTCATCAAAGTAGAATTTCAGTAGAGTATCTTCATAGTGCAAAGAATCAATATCTGTATCCTGTTGTCTTCTTGGTGTCTTCTGCTCGGTTTGTTTCTCTCGGAGTAATCTCTCACAGCAATCATCACTTGCGTGATGAATGCATTCTCTGACATCAAAAAAATCATCACTCGACAGCCTCTTGGTGTGCTTTCCATCATTTTTTAATAGCAAATCATTAAAAGAGACTCTTACTTTTCGGGGAGATTGTGAAGGAACTTTATCATTGAGAAACATTAGACATTTCCATAATGATTCAATCTCTGATGATGACCCTAAGAACCATGTTTTGATACAACTAGAAGCCTGGTCAATGCTGTGGAAATCCCACTTCCTCATTGATTTCACTTCAAAAGCCATTGATATATCTGTCTGTTAGCAATAGTTAAAGATGACGAAAACTTTGTGTTAATAAAGAGATAATATGCAACTACACAGCGAAAAGGGTAGGACGATCCATGTACCTGAAGCTCACTGAAGTAGTTGATACCACGTATATCATCCCAACAAACTTCGAACACAATGAACCCATGTAAAGCTACATGTAAATCCACCAAGGAGAAGAAGGATGTTGCTCTCCGTCTTTGAGAATTGACAACAGACACCCACCTATACAATTTCTTCCTCTCATCATTTGATGAAATTGAATTATCTTTGTATCGTGCACTAACACGTCTTAACAAAACCCTAGAGTTTTTGAAGGGTGACGTTCTGTACTGTGTTAATGCAAAAACCACAATGAGTAACATATACTCAGAGTATATACTCTTAGTTAGGCAAGACATAATGGAAAAAGTGGAGCAAGCAATGACCTTAGTGGCGAACAGCTCCCGCAGATGGGTAGATTTTGAGTGATTATTATTCATCCTCCAAGAATGATTATCGACCAAGATCAAGAATTTATGACTATAAGTTGCAAAAAAGAGGTATGCTTGTGAAAGATAAGATTGTACATCCCTGCCAAAGATATTAAAAAGTCGCAGTGACATGATTAATTATCAGTTCTTAATTAATCATTTAAGGTATTCAGAGAAATCTATCATTCCTTCCTATATAGTTTCACAAAACATCTATATCATATTTAGACTAGTTTGACATAAACCATCTAACAATATTATATGTTTCCCTTAGAAACCAAAAGAACCACAACAATCAACTCTGTAAGAAATGAAGAAGATTAAGCACCTAATGACCCATTTGACAAGTGGAACTAAATGGTGGTAATGGTAAAGAAATTATATATAATTTGCAATGAAAATCCTCTAATTATTACCATGTTAATTCCATCCCTAAGGTCTAAACATGTGATATTCTTTACGAATTCCATCTCCCACTTAATACCGCCTCTAAAGAGGTAATGGATTATAATAAGATATATATATAAAAAAAAAACACCAGGTTCGAAGGTGGACAAGCATTACCATATATGGATACTAGAATTTTTTGCACGCGATGCGTGCTTGAATTTTTTTTCGAAACATAAACTCGATTTTCTTCGGCATAAGAGTCAAAATTCGAACATTAGATATACGAAGTATAATTGTTTTTAGTTGCAAAATTTGATTGGTTTATTTCTGTCACTTAAGTCTCTCACCATTCTTTTTGTTTTGTTTTTTTTTTTTACTTTTCAAAGTTAAATTCTATGAACAAAATAGAAATTTTATTGAATTTATATATGATTTCTAATATTATAATTTTTTAGTTGATTTTTGAATTAAGTACAGTACTTCATAAATTGTAAAGAAAGTAGACACTTTGATTTCAAGTCAATTTTTTCATAGGTCGTAGTTTGTAAGTGAATTTTTAAGTTTTTGTAAAGTTTCCTCATTTTAGTGATTTGCATAACGTAATTATGCAATTTTATGATTTTAGTTGACTTGTGAGTGATTGTTATAATTATATTTTTGATATTTTTGTTTGAAGCCCCCTTTGATTTGTAAGTGAATTTGTAATTTAGAATGGGAAGGGGGTAACATAGTCTCTTCATTCGGGGACACCATAGCTTCCCCCTTCCCTTATATAATAGACATATGTTGTACTTTAATTCTTGAATGATATTTTACATAAACCTTTTTACCTTGATAATTAATTGCTATCATATAATAAAAAAAATAGGTCCAAATATATGTGAAAGTTTCATTATATATAGAAAACACTATAAAAAAGTAAATAATTTTTTTCCTTGTCTAACTTCTAAATTCTAATTTCACTACAAATACACCTCTATTTTTTATCATGACCCACCATTGATTGTGAATGGTTTTTGAGAATAGTGATTTGTAAGTAAATTTTTGTAAATGTTTTTGTATGTATTGACGTTCTAGGTTATTAGCTAGTTTTAGTTTGTATGTTAATTTTAAGTTTTAATAAAGTTTCCTGATTATTTGAGTGATTTGCATGATTTTTATAACGTGATTTGACATTCCTTTTGTAATTTAGAAAGGGAAGGGGGGCAAAATAGGCGTTTCAAAAGAGGACACCGTTGCTCCCCCCTTCCCTTATATAATAGAGACGAACATAATACATTATATACAAAATTATATATACTTTTATCATCATTGCCAGTTTACCACAATTTAACCAATTACCAAACGAGCCATCAGTGTGTTCTGGGTATATGATGATGACATGATCACCTGAAATTGGACAATGGTTGATACCACATGCAAAAAGACATTCTTGCTATAGTTTTATTAACATAAAATTACACAAAAGTTTTTTCTCCATGCAAAAGGCTATAATTTTCTTCAATATCTTTTTTAGTATTATTTTGTGATGAATTAAGAACTCTAAGATTCACCCAAAACCTCAATCTTCCAATAAATGTAATTCAATTATACAAATAATCTCATGTAATTCATCATTCATGAGAACAAATTCATAGCTATTTAGACCACTAGCATAGCATAATAATGATAATTCAATTATACAAATATGCAATAATTAAGCTAGTATAAGTGTATAACCATTTACAAATCAAAAATCCAAAAAAATAAATAAAAAACATGTAAACATTCATAAATCATAATGAAGCA
Organism: Beta vulgaris subsp. vulgaris; assembly: GCF_026745355.1. Lineage (NCBI taxonomy): Eukaryota > Viridiplantae > Streptophyta > Magnoliopsida > Caryophyllales > Amaranthaceae > Beta > Beta vulgaris. Next base: position 43,183,540 of record NC_079208.1, read on the forward strand.
GATGATGATGATGATGATAGGAGAGACTTTACCCAATTTGCAGACTTGTCAAAGGGTAGAGATCGCTTACATCATACTCCATTTCTTCTTCTTATCTACACACACCCAGAAAAAATCATACACCAAAACCAAACAAATTCATAATTCACATACTTTTTAATTTTGATAAATTATGAATTGATATGAAAAACTTCTAATATATATATGTGGACCAACAACAATAAGAATAACGAATATCTTGCACATATTATATTCTTATAAACATGTGAAAAAGTGTAAATGTAATCCGTATCTAATAAGAACGCATAATTTTGAAAAAAGTTGGATATCGAAAAGAAATGTTTATTGTTATATTTATTTTACCTGAAATTATGTTGAACAAGTTACTTGCTTTATGATAAAAGAAAAATATAATCTGAGAAACAACATTTGAGAAAATGTATGTTGAGATGTTTGATTGGAGAGAGAAAATGAATGAAGGAAAATGTGTAGCACGAAACTCCAAACAATGACAACATGTTAATGGATATTCTTCCAAACAAAAAAAAAATGTAGAAAAAAAGACCGAAGATTTTGCTGCCCCGCTATTTCTTCTTTAGTTGATAAGCTTCTTAATTTGTGGAATTAAAAATTGTTTTTATTCTTATCAAAATAATTGTTTTTACTAACTCCTATGCGCCTTAATTTGATTAATTGTGTAACACAATTTCGACCAAGTAAACAGTTGAATTAGCTCTTTCTTTCTTCTAAGAATTTGTAGGTCTCGATCTCAGCTTTCCGTAGCCACTTGAATCGTCTCGTTTTGATTCCATATGAGTGAGATATGACCAAAATACTATATGAACCCTGTAGAAGTAGTAATACTCGAATTTAGTGCATCTTTTCAAACTCTTAATTAAATAGGTTATCACTAAATAATTAACATAGACACAAATTTATCTTTTAAACACTAAAAATAATTATCAAGTCATTAAACCGAAATATTCTAAAAGTATAATATTTAACCCATATAACTCAACATACGACACTAAAAGTATTATATTATAGCGAGGGTAAAAAAGTGTATAAATAGACACTTATCAATTTTTCCCACACTTAGATTTTGGTCGTCCTCGATCAAAATACCACTAAACGTAAACTAAATGCAATTTACCAACTAAATGCAAGATCTAATTCGCCACCCTCAAATTTCTCTATTAGAAATAACTAAATTTGACAAGTATAAGACAAGAAACAAAAATATTTTAAGTTAGTCACAAAAACATTGAAAAAACGTTAGTAGGAATGTTATACTCTTAACATTGAAAGTGTCATACTATCAAAACTCATAATACTTCATGGACAAATGATTTTCTTTGCAACTCAAAGATAGCTAGCATGAGTTCACCCTTGTGAATATATCAAGTTCAGTAGATGGACCCTCACAAATATAATTTTAACACTCTACTCTCATGTGTTTAGGGTTAAATAATATTCACTCAAACATGTAACCAAGTCGACTCTAAACGAAGTTTTTTTCTTTAAACTTGACTATCGTCTCAATTCTCCACTTTAAGAGCGACAAGATGCATAAAGATCAAAAGAGTTTATAAAAGTTTGTAACGTGGCTAAGGTTAAAGGGTAGGGATAATATTTAGAAATGTGGAGTTTAAAAAAAAAAACCAAGTTAAAGGGAGCAAAAAATATACATGACTTGTAATGTTTCAGTCACAACAAACTCCATTTATACAATAAACATTAAACTCCAATTCTTTTTCTATTTCATATTATTCACCATATCTAGCACAAGTAATGCAATTTCAACACTTATATGGGTATTTCATAGCATTTTCACCTTTCTATGATTTTCAAATATATATTTTTTTTCCAATAATAATTTTCTCAATTTCATAACCCTTGCTTTTTTTTTTGTCTTTCAATATGTCTCCACTATAAAGCAAACTTACAATACAAACTCAATATAATAACTCCCCTTAGCCAAGCTTGGGTATAATATGTAGGCGGCCACAGGTTTTGTAATGTATGGTTAGCAAATAAACGTGGATTTTCAAGGCTCAAAAGGGTAAAACAAAGGAAAGTATTATATGAAATAAAATATCTGAGGCTAAAAAACAAAAATAAAAAGAACGCCTAAATCATTTCTTCATAGCATTTGTCACAAAAGTCTCAAAGAGTACTAAGTCAAGCTTAAGAGCCACACTTCATTGAGGAACTATCGCACAAGAAAAAAATACAGACTGATTCAGATGTGTCAGTCTAATAGGCTCAAAAACTTATAAGTTTTGATCTATCTATCTAGCCAACTTATCTAAGAGAAACAAGATAGTTTTTCCAATTATATTATGAATCTCTCAAGTTCAACCAATCTTTTTGAATTATATAGACATTACCAAAATCTTTTATTTCAAAAACATATTAGTTCCAAAAACAAGTTAGATTAGAGTTTCTTATCAAACTTACAAAGAGAAATTCCTTAGGAAATTAAGAGGTGAAATTCTAAATAATGCAGACCGATCCTAAACTAATGCAAACAAAAGCACATTATATATATTTTTTGCTTTATTTTGTTTTTATGAATCCACGTGAATACAACCACTATGCAGATGCAAAAATATAATCAAGCTCAAGAAAATTTTCGGCAACACCTCCCCTAAAATGTAACGATCCATAATGATTTTTTTTTTGTATTTCAATCACAACACCCGTAATCCAACAAATATCAATCCAACAGAACTTCATCATCCAGCTCAAAATAACTCCAAAATTCCCCCACACTTAAAACCAACATTGTCCTCAATGTTATAAAATCAAACTAAAAATAAAAGTGGGGAGAAGAGGAGAAAAATAGAACAGGGGAAACAATGAAGGAGGCAACATGGTGTATTTAGAATGCAGAATTATTCTCCATATAGTAACTGGTGTCCTGAAAATTTCAATTGGATGAGGAAAGAGATGAGCAGTGGTTTGCAGCAGCAATGTGTATATACTATAGACTAAGAGATTCAGCAACATCAGTAGAAGAGCATCCTAGATCAACAATACACAGAGTAGTTAGAGTAGTTTATTGTACTGAAGAAAAATAAAATAAAATAGAAAAAATAGAAAATAATAAATCCTTGGGTTGCCTCCAAGCAGCGCCTTTGTTTCTTGTCGTTGGCTCGACAATTGTACATTGCATGCCGCAATCAAACACCCGCTGCAAAGCTATCTCTCGTGCACCCCAAACACAATGTAGTAAAAGCCTTCCTACAAACCAAACTATCATATTAAAGCAAAATTGAACGTGCAAATCGTTTTTAGAACATAAAGACTCTTTCCATTTGGTTTGGTTACAAAAATGCAGCAAGTTTACCAATTCAAACATAGACTTATAAGCCTCATAATTAGGTGCAAAAGATAAACTTAGTGATTTAGATAATGGCATGGATGGTTCAAGAGCATAAGAAAAGTCTTGTTCAGAATAGCTATCATTGACTTCAACTATAGGAGAAAGTGTGGTGTCCTCTTCTATTTCAAGTGGTGAAGGTGAGTCATTCTCAAGCATTTCAATTAAACCATCAAGCTCAATTTGTGAAGTATCTCCCATAGAATTAATTAGAAAATCAGAATTAGGTTTGGTCTCAATACCTAATAGCCGCTCTAAATTCTCAATTTCTACCAATGCAACCTCATTAAAGTAATATAACTTATGCCCGACATCTTCAATTTCTTTAGATTCTTCATAAGGTTTTTCTACAAGTCCATCCAATTTTGTTTCCATATTATTCTCAAAAGAACAAGGTCAAATCTGAGAGTCTTTAGTGTGATAATCCACTAGCCACTGTTCATCATCCTCATCATTGGAATCTTCAAACTCATCCCATATTCTCTTATCGGTTTCTTTGGACTTCTCATGGGTAACCTTAAATTTATTATCCACCTCAATTATACAACTAAAGTCCTTATCAATGTTCAAAATCATGGCATTAGTTTCACCTAAAAAGTAAGTTGGAGGTTTCTCTAAGACTTGTCCATCTAATTTATTCTCTATGCTTCTAAGTGTGGCACACAAGCGTTCAATTTGGAAGTCTAGATGGTGGAGATGGTTCTCAGTTTGTTCATAACTACTAGATTCACGAGAGTGAACTTGCCCTATTTGAAGAGCTAGTTGCTGAACTAAATTTTCCAAAGACTCATGTTGGGTACTAAAACTGGAAACTTGGTTACTAATATTAGCAACTGCAACTTTAAATTCAGTAATTTGTTCAGTTTGCTACTTTAGTTGTCTTTGGATTTTCAGTTCAGAATCATTTTTCGTCCCATATTGTTCACTGTTAAGGGCCATAGTAGTTATTAACTCCCTAGCTTCACCAGGAGTTTTATTCACTAACGTTCCACCACTAGCGATATCTATTAAACATTTCTGATCATCTAACAAACCATGATAAAAACATTCAATTAGAAATTGCTCACTCAGTTGATGTGGTGGACATGAAATGCAAAGCTTACCAAATCTTTTTCAATACTCATGCTATTGTTCATCTTTATCTTGCTCAATACTGCATATTTGTCTCCTTATTAATCTAGTTATGTTAGCAGGTTGGTATTTTTCAAGAAAAGCTCCCCGAAGGCTATCCCAAGAAGTAATGGATCCAACGGAAGATAAAGTAACCAATCTTTAGCTAAATCATGTAAAGTAAAAAGGAAAACACGAAGTTTAATACCATCATCATCTTTACCATTTAACGACAAAGTAGAGCAAGCAAGAGAAAATTCTTATAAATGTCTATGAGCATCTTCCTTATCATACCATATAATTTAGGGAGAATTCCGATAAAACGTGGATCAAGTTTGAATTGTTTCTCTAAGGCGGGAAAAATAATACTCATGGGTGTCTCATATGCATTGAACATATGTTCTTTCAAGCTCTTTTCACCTTCTCCTGCCATTTCACTAGCTAATAGTCACACAGAAAATATAAAAATAAATATTAGATCAAGCAACAAACTAGAATTAAACAAATAACTAGATAAATACTAATACAAAACAATAAATACTAATACAAAACAATAGTCTAAAATAATAAATTATATACAGTCCCCGGTAACGGCGCCAAAATTTGATACGTGTCGCTTCCATAACAAAATTAAATTTATAAATCACTCACTAACTCTAACAAATAGATAGAAAAATAAGGGTCGGACCTACAGAGACTGCGTTATTATCTTAAACTAATTGTTTACTTATATAAATGACTATTATTATTATATAAAGATGGGGGTTTTGAATATCACTTCTATACTAAAATTGTTGAACTGAAATATGAATATATAAATTGGAGGAAATAAATTCGGTTTTAAAATATAACTAAAAAGCTAATAGGTGACACGTAATTTTCTCTTGAGATAAGGTTTAATCATTGAATCATTAAACTAGTCCATAGATTGGTTAACAAATAATCCCTTGAACACAAGAAAATTAGTTGCTTTATCATTCATACTAACTAAACCCAGTGAACGCACGCAAGTTTAGTCCTAATCAAATATATCAATTTGACAATGAAATCATGTATTAAATTAACAAACTTGACCGCTTTAAGAACACCAATCACTTAACTTTAATCAACCCAGAAAGCTGCAACTAAATTAAAATTAACATCACATAAAATTCCAGCAATAATATCAAACAAGAAAGCTTCAACCTAATAATATTACTGTGAATCCAAGCAAACAACCATGAAGAAAACCTTAGGTGATCAATCTAAAATTAACATTCACAAATTATAAACTCAGATAATGAATTTCGTCTGAATACCCAATCAAACTAATCAATTAAGCAAACAAAAAACATAATCTCATAAACCCATAACAAGATTGAAGAACATGTTCCTATTAGTGTAGAACTATTCTAAATTAGACACGAAAACAAAGAAAAGAGATAGAAGAGAGTAGAGAAAACTCATTAGGGACGAATTTTCGTCGTCTACATCTTCGCCGTCCTCTGTCTTCCTTCACACTCCCCTCTCCTCGTCTACTACTTCGTACTATTCCCGCTCCCAATTTTGATGCGTAGACTTAGGGTATATGAACCCCCCTTTTCCTCCTTCGGCTCTTCGTTTCTTTTGTTGTGAATACTTGGGCCTTTAGCCCCTTTTCCTTTGCTGCGTGAGTTCTTCAATGAATCAGGATGCTGCTTGTTAGTTAGTACAAGTGGGCCTACCCCATTTATGTCTCAAATTATAAATGCACTTAACACTAGTGAAAAAAAACGGAAGGGCTGCGGTTAAAACAACCCTAAGGGATGCGTTTTTGGCCAACAACTCTTTCCGTAGCAGCCCTTCACTAAAACTGAAGGGCTTCGTTTTAAAACCGCAGCCCTTCACAAATGGTTGCGGTTTTGACCATAACCACAACCCTTTTGACCCAAAAAAAAATAAAATTTTCTTTTTTGCATTTTTTTACTAAAAAACATATACATCTTTGGATACATAGATTTTTTATTAGTATTCTTATTCCCTAAACTCACATTCAACACAGTCTTGAGTTAACGCAGTCATACCAAAAACAACATCAATTGTACCAAAACAACCAGATTTTTTATTAGTTAGCCACAACTTCTGAATAGCAGACCCATTAAAAGACCTTGGTAAAGAACCATTTAAACCATTATAATTCAATCTCAAATCTTGCAATCCAGGAAGAGTGTCAAAAAAATCAGGAATTTCACCTTCAATGTTAGCATTACTAGCATAAATACTAACCAAACTTGCAGAAATCAGATAATTCAGAAGGAAAAGGCCAAGGAGAAAGCCCCAGATGGAATTGAACTAAAATAAATATGTGAACGAAAATTAAAAAAACGAACGGAAATGAAAAAAAGGAACGAAAATGAAAAAAAAAATGAACGAAAATGAACAAAAATGAAAAAAATGAACGAAAATGAACGAAAATGAAAAAATATGAACGAAAATGAACAAAAATGAAAAAAAGACGAAGGAAAATACAAAAGAGAAAAATTATAAATATGAAATTACATGAACATTCATCAAAACAAAGATAAAAAAATTATAGATCTGAAAAACGAAAAATCACTTGTTGCTGTCGTTGCCGGGGTTCGACGACGAAAAAAATGGCCGGAGTTCGACCCAGAGAAGGACGAATGACGAATGGAGAAGGGCGAATGACGAATGGAGAAGGGCGAATGACGAACGGAGAAGGGACGAACGGAGAAGGACCCGTCAGATATTTTTGTTTGTTTGGTTGTTCAGGAAATTTGATTCCAGAACAATTTAGCCTTCTCGCTTTAGAAACCTCGACTTCTTCTGCCGGAGTTTTGCCGGAGCTCCGACGATGCAAGACTTTTTTGGCGAAAAACTGCGACATTGTTTTCGGAATGGAATCTCGTCGGAGATCTTGCGATGTGCGGGGTCGTAAATCTCTCTCCTCTTTGTTCGACATTGACGATGATGTTGAGGAGGAGGAAGATGACGTCGTTTCGGTGGAATCGAGGTTTTTGAGTAAAGGTACTTGTACTGTTGTTGAGGAGGATGAGATAACAATTGATGAAGGATTTGAAGTTGAAGCTAGGGTTTCTGATTTTGGAAATGTGGATGAGTTTGATCGAGGAAGGTAAGACTATGAAAGAGTTTATAGATCTTGAATTTGAAGGTAATAACAAAAATAGTGGTGGTAATAAAAAGGATTTTAAGGAAATTGCTGGAAGTTTTTGGATTGCTGCTTCTCTATTTAGTAAGACGTTTCAGAAATGGGGGAAGAAGCAGGAGAGAGAGAAGAGGGAGGGTGAGAGGGAAGAGGGAGGGTGAGAGAGACGAGGGAGTTTAAATGGTGAGAAACCCTTAGCCCAGCCATTCTTTTTAAATTAAAGTTATTTAAAAAAAACCCTTAAAGGGCTGCGTTTTAAAAAAAAAACGCAGCCCTTTATTACTTATAGGGCTGCGTTTTTTTAAAAAACGCAACCCTTTATTACTTAAAGGGCTGCAGTCCGCAACCCTTCACTAAAAGGGCTGCGGTTTTCACGTTGACCGCAACCCTTTATTACTTATAGGGTTGTGGTTTTCGGCTAACCGCAACCCTTCACTATTAAGGACTGCGTTTTTCAAAAAACGCAGCCCTTGCATCGCAGCCCTTCCATTTTTTCCGCTAGTGTAAGATATTTGGACTGTAGGTGTGTAACACAATTTCGACCAAGTAAACAACTGAATTAGCTCTTTCTTTCTTCTAAGAAGTTGTAGGTCTCGATCTCAGCTTTCCATAGTCACTTGAATCGTCTCGTTTTGATTCCATATGAGTGAGATATGACCAACATACTATATCAGCCCTGTAGAATTAGTAATACTCGAATTTAGTGCATCTTTTCAAACTCTTAATTAAATAGGTTATCACTAAATAATTAACATTGACACAAATTTTATCTTTTAAACATTAAAAATAATTACCAGGTGATTAAACCGAAATATTCTAAAAGTATAATATTTAACCCTTATATCTCAACAGACGACACTAAAAGTATTATATTAGAGGGTAAAAATGTGTATAAATAGGCACTTATCATAAAGTAACTAAGACACAAAGTTAGTCAATAAGTAAACATATCATTGCTTGGTGGTACACACCCAAAACATAAGATAACTTGTCGACAACAAAATAAAAAGATAAAAACATGTTCATACAATGGAGTTAATAAAAGACTGTCATCGTAAAAAGTTTCCTAACATTTAAAGCACAAAGTTCATAAACTGTTTGAAGAAACGGATGAAATAGGTGATACCGCCAAAACTCCTACTTGCAGTCAATGACAACATCATCAATCGACATCTGATCATTCTTTGAGTTGGCATCATCTCCTTCATCAATCTCCATATCATCGCACGGGTCAGCATTACAAATATGAAACTCAACAACCAGCTTCTTCTCTTCATGTAAGGGGTGCTTATGATTACCGACACCATAAGCTGTCTCAACCAAATCCCAATCAAAATCAGGATGCTGCAGAACACAATGCATAGTAGCAGACCACCCACCAACATGTTGTTGAACGAGATAATTTACGAACTCACCATAGTCTCGATACTCCTCAAAGCTATCTGCTTGGCATTAACAAGCTCCTTTTCAGCAGTAGCAAGCTTGGCGAACAACTCAACATTCTTTGCTTGTTCTTTCTTGAACTTGTCTACCTCCTTCTTTGTCCTCTCCATGGCGGCGGCATTAATCTTCTCCTTGTAGTCCTCCCTAGCCTTATCCTGAGCCTCCAACTAGCGTTTAAGGCCATTGCAAGTAGGGGTGAAAGTTCGGTGTGCGGTTTGGATTAGTGCCTAATCCAATCCGATCCGAATAAAATTTGGATTTCAATTTTTCAATCCGAATCCAAACCAATTAAGGTTTGAATCCGATCCAATAATCCAAATTTTCATACTCTAGATTGGATCCGATCCGAAAATCCGATTTTTCAAAACTCTAGTTTTTCGATGAAATGAATGAAGCTCAACAACAACCTAGTAAAATTAGAAAATGATGAATTAAGTACAGGTGGTGTTTTAGGGGAATGGTTGAAGTGCTATGTATATTGGGCTATGGAGTAGCTTTTTTATTAAAAAAATCAGTTAAGCACTTAAGCCCAATCCAAATACATAATACAAGACATAATACTATTTGGTTATATTGGATTTTTGGATCCAATTACCCTCAATCCAATCCGATCCGAAAATCCAATTTTTCAAAAAAGTCAATCCGAATCCAATCCGAACACAGCTCGAATCCGATCCGAATTACTAATTCGGATTGGATTGGATTGGATTTTCTATTTTATCCGAATAAGTTTCACCCCTAATTGCAAGTGTCAGCAAAAGCGTCATTCTGTTCACACACCAATTGGTAGGACTAAGTAAAGTTGTTCAAAGCATTGGCGAACTACAAGGAAGAAAAATAAAAAGGGTTAAGCGAGAGAGATAACTGAAAAGCAAACAAACAGCAAAAGAAAACATTCTTACCTTCGTGAATTTATGAGAAGCAACAGCGACAAGAGTGTGGATAACCTCTACAGACCTATCCAAGGGAAGTTGCAAATTTTTCTAAATACGCCACCCCAGGTTGCCACCAAGTTCTAGAAAATTGAACTGGAGAGACTCATTAGTCTCGACATCCATAAATGGCTGCCAAGCACTAACGGGATGAGATGGAACGACGTCATGCTTGAAAAAGGGATGACCAGAAGGAATCATCATTATTTGCCCAGGCTCTATGAAATTATCACCTTTGAAGGATATGCCGACACGTATTTTGGAAAGAATTTCATCCTCTCTTCAATAGGCAAGACAAGACGCTTGCTGGCAGAGATTTCAGCAAACATCAGGTCTGATTGGGAAGTAAACAGTTTCCTCTTGCTATTATGAGAAGAGCTAGATATGTCGGCAGAGACATAATCGACGTCAACAGGCTTAGCGGTCTCCATAAGAGAGATAGTTTTGTCAGAGGTTTGACGTCTCCTCTTTTAGTAAGACCCCCCCAACCGACAGTACGTTAAAGGCCTTACCTACAACATCCTTCTTTGCTGCTTGTCAGCAAGAAGGAGGCTTGCCGTCCTTTTTAGCCCCAGAATGACCGACATGTTGGGCCTTGGCGAAAGCAGCAATGGTCTCAGCTTCTTTCCCATGAGGAGGCATCTCAGGCATAGTTGTTGTAGGGACTTAACGTTGATTTGCACCCAAACACTTGTGGTCAAGAGATTTTAGAGATGAAGAAACAATACAAGGAACAAGAGTAAGTAAAAAAAAACAATTATAAAAAACAGACATATGTTGTCGGCCCTTATCATCCTCACCGGATAAATGAGTTCAACACATCCCGACAGCGGACAAAGGAATGTTCCTTAAAATATACGGAGGATGTGGCAACCAAACCTTCGGAAGGGCCTACCTTTCCTCCTGTCAGGGCTAGTTACGATATCAAAATGAGAAAAAGATTTCTCTTCCTTTTGACTCAAAGGAGCAATAGCAATTTGCTCCAAATTACACCTGGTTTTGGTAAACCAACAACGTAAAGGATGAGAGTCAAGAACTCACAGCCTAAACCACCTCTGCCGCTAACCCTTCAACGAGGTCATGCGACGAAAAATGTATAGTCAATTTACCCTTGGTGGTTTACAAGGAGTACCACCCCTTGTTCTTGTCGGCCTTAACATCATCTGCCTTAGCACCATGGTTTGACTCATCACACTTAAGGTTGTGAAGGTGTTTAAACAAGTTAAAGGCCAGGGAGAAATTATAAAACCGGCAAGTCCATATATAACAAATATGATGACATATGGCTAGGGGGTACGTAAATTGAGCTAAACAAACGTTAAGGTCGACAAGTAAATCTACAAGATGTCGGTCCATGGGAAAATGTAGCCTAAACTCCAATTGGTAACTATACACCTCCACACACCCTTCAGGGGGACGAATTACAACGTCATCAGGTCACGGAAGAATCAACTCATATTCGGCCGACGACAGCTTATACAACTTGGCAGCAGCGGAGCAGTAATTATACTACTTAGCATCCCTCAATCAAGCAGCCTCCCATGTCATCTTAGAAGGGCCCTCACACTTACCCTCTGGTAAGTTTTCATCCTCAAGACCGACATCATCCTCACCGTCATCATCATCACATCCGCTTTGTCTTTCATTATCACCATCTTCGCTATCATCAGATTTGGCGGTCGAACTAGCAAACGCGGGTGCCTTACTCGAGCTCCCTACAACCCGAGTAGTCATATTTACTCTAGCCTTTTCCAAAGGCATCTTCTCAAAATGGGACGACCCTAGGTCGACAAACTTAGGGGGCTTAGTCCTCCTTAATACAAGCTTGGTAACAACCCTAGACCGACCGCCTAGTTTCCTCCACCAATATCTCTCGTCTCGGCTTAATTCACCTCTACTCAGAGCATCATTCCAATCAGTCGGCTTATGAGAAATGTCGGTATCATCCTCAATCGAGGGGGAACCGCCACAGTAACTTCAGCCCTCCCCAACTTAGTACCATACTCGTATATGGCTTGTCCGTCGGTCACCAACCGATATTCACGACTGATAGGCTCGATTTCCACCGCGTTGGAAGGATCATATGGCCGCGTAGGAATTAATTCGTCGAGAGTCTCATGACGAATCTTTTTGAGAATCTCAGGAGAGAGTCCCACCTCTCCCGGAGGCTTCCCTTTTACATCCTTGGCCTGGAGATCCGATAAACATTATTGTACCTCCTCACGCGTCACCGAAAAAGTACACGACTCTGTATAGGTGGTTGAAACAGGCCGACTACTACTATCCTCGGGAGTGGAAAGGCCACCACCGCCGTCCTCTAAGTGAATGGAAGTTTCTTTAGAAGAAACTTTCGGAGATTCTGATCGGGTCCAAAAAGAGCCATGGTATAATCTTCGGGATCATTTTTACTATCCTCAGACATAATTACACCGTCGAAGAACAGATTTAAAGCAGGAGTAAAAAGAAAACCTAAAAAAAGACAAAAACCTGAAGAAAGTTTGAAGCTTTACCTTAAAAAGGAAAAACCATAACCCAAAGATGTGCGAAATTCCACTCGAGCTCTTACGAGAAAACTGAAACCCACCAAAGTAAACCCAGTTAGGAAGTGTTAAAGAAGCATACAAAATGAAAAGAAGAGAAGAATAAAGGAGAAAAATGGAACCGAAATTTTGGAGAAGGAAGGAAATATGCTAAGAGAGAAGAAAGGGAGAATTACCAGAGAAGGGGAAGAGTCGTTTGGAGAAGAACGAGAAATGAAGGAGAGAGAGAGAATGGGAAATAATTGTACCATTAAGGCAAAAAAAGAACGGCCCAGATTGCACACAACCCAACAACCGCGCACAGATCAAAACACGTGGCAAGACCCCACGTGAAGTTGCAGCGCCACTTTTTTGAAATGAAAATTCTGACAGAATTTCGACAAAGCAATGGTGGCCCACCGACATCACTTTTGTTTGGGGGGGGGGGCTAGTTGTACGGGAGTAGACAACTCCCTCATACTTGTTGGTTGACAAGAACATACCGGCAAGGAACTTGTCGGCCACTAGTAGAATAATTGCTTATTGCTGCGGTGATATTGCTTCATTGTAGGTACTATTATAATTTTAATCATCTTTGTTTCTCTTAATTTGTCATTTTAGGTATTGTTCTGATTGTGAATGAATGTGGTGTTAATTTCTCCTAAAAAATCTGATGCTCATTTGTCATGTGAATTTGGTGGATAATGGAAGGGTTATCTACGCGGTTTTAATTTTTCGAATTTAATTTCAAAAATTTTTTTTTTTTACCTGTACCACAGACATATTGGTGCGGTTTTGTGCAACAACCGCAACAATATGTTTTTTTTATTATTAAATATAACATATTGCTGCAATTTTCACTAGAAACCGCAGCAATATGCTTTATGAATCTGATATAACATAAATATATTGTTGCGGTTATACCTAGAAACCGCAGCAATATGTTCAGATATTGCTGCGGTTTAAAACCGCAGCAATATATTAATTACCTATTGCTGCCCCCTTAATTGTTGTGCGGCCAAAACCGCCACAATAGGCCACTTAAAGACCGCAGCAATAAGCATTTATTCTACTAGTGGGCACCATACGAGTCACGACCAATGGGATGCGGCAAAGAAGACCGACATAGTTCACTTGGCGGTCTGACAAATCGCGTGGCTACTTGCCGGCCTAACACTCTGCCTGGGGTATGACGCGTACGTGTACGGGCCTGAATGATTAAGTACGCTTGTCTATCCGAGATTCCTTATTAGGAAACCGACCTACTAATAGCTTACTATAGATAGCCCACTTGCACTGATTCCAAGGTACGTAATCACTGTTCACCTACCTACTTTTACTTGCACATACTTTGTCGTACTTTGTCTGACTTAGGCATTGGAGTGGATTTCCTCGGCAACCCCCTGAGGTCAGTCATCCTTGTCCATTGTGCAGGTACACCGACAACCTAGATAAATCACAACCGACATACTCGACATACTCGACATTGCCATGTCTTGTCCTTCCTTAAAAGGTCGTCAAACATGTGTAATTGTAACATGTTACATCCAAAATGCACTCGAAAATAAATTGTGTGACGCAAGTTGCTTGCCTCTAAGTCAAAAGCCATCATGGTAACCTTAAAACATCAAATCTTGGGCCCAATATTTTGACTTTTTGTTTCAGACACCAAAACAGCAGAAATTGACTACACAAATATATAGCAATAGGTAAAATTTCTTACTGACTCTTGACAAAATGTCTTTTACTATATCTTTTATGCAAAGTGCTAACTTCTCCATCACATAATTGAACATATATAGAGGTGAAAAGAAACAAGAATCTTTACTCTTTGATTATTTTCCAAGCTATTTTTTGGGTAATTTGATGCAACTGCCAACTAGTAGTATGGGGAACGAAGGCATGGGTGTAGTGTTTTACGTGTGGGAAAATTAGAGGATGGCAAACATATAATTAGGGCTCACACTCTCTTTGCTTTACGACGACACCCATGTGATTTTCCACAATTTTCTCATATATATATGCAACTAGTTAACCACTACCAACATACAAAATTCGTTAATCTTCAATATCATTACTAATTTCTTAGCTTAAAGATAATCAGTTGCTTGCTTCTTCTTTTCTTTTTTTAATAATGGCGTCATATTCTATAATTGATAATCTAGTGTTGGTCATACTTTATATTGGTGGAATATCTATTAGTACTAGTGAGCCTACTTTTGATGAGAATTATCATGTTGTTTGGGGGTATAACCATGTTCAAAATGAAGCATCGGAAGTTCAGATTTACTTAGATTATTCATCGGGTTAATTTCTTTCTCTATCCAATGCTAAGTATTCATGCATTCATCCTTAGAATATAGACATTATTGTTTAACACTAAGTGCTACTATGATTTGGGTTTTTTCTATAAAAAAAATATTTCCTCTGTTGTGAAATAATTAAAACGCTTTACTCAAAAAGCTCTCACATAAAAAGATAGAGACGTTTCATTTATTTCAGAATGGAGGAATTACAAAGTTAGATGCCTCTTGTCTTAGAAAGGATTACTAAGCATGCATGAGAAGTTCATAACATTTTAATTATAATTTGCTTTATTTATTTTTTGTTTTTCAAAGGACTATATAATGTTGTATTGGTATTTTAAAGCAATATATACTCTTAGGCTTTGTCCTTTGAGCGTAATTTTAGTTCACTTCATTTTAGATAGTTCTTTTAACTTTAGTGTTCGTTTGGTATATATGGGAATTTAATTCCTGTAGTAAATTTAATTTCTTAGGAAATTACTTCCTTTATGTAATTTCTAGAAAATGGCTTAAATTTGTTTGGTTGAAATCAAGAAATTTGTAATTCCCATGAATTCTGATTGACTTAGGGAGGGTTGGGTAATTAAATTCCCACAAATTTGGGAATTTCAATTTCAAAAGGAATTTCCATTGCACCCATTTTCTCAACTTAATGTCAACCAAACAACTTTCCAAATGAGAAAATCATGGAAATTTTCATTGCCCGCATAAATTACTGTCAACCAAACGAACACTTGATGAAATACTACCTCAGTCTCCATTTAGATGCAATATTTGATTATTTAAAGATTTTAAACCGATCACTAAAAAGGCAAATGTTGCATAAAAACGAAGGGAGTAAGTATAAGAAGAAAGCTGTTAAAAGGGAGAGACCATATGATATTAAGACAGCTAATTCTAGCTAGTTCAACACCCTAGAAATGTAAAACGGAGTGGTATATTTTCCAACTATATACTTATATGCGAAAATATAACTGCGTTTAAGCTATACTAGAACGAACTACTAACTATTTAGTTTATGCAGGTGCAAGATTCGAATCAAAACTTGACTATGGATCAGGGTTCTTTACCATGAAAATAAAATTACCATCAAACGACTCTGGAGGAGTTGTTACAGCATTTTATGTAAATACGCTGTTTGCAGTGCTTGCTTTTAATTCATATTATATTGTAAATTTGTTAAACTTGAGTTGACAAAAAGATAATATATACATTAGTGCATGCACAAGTCGATATTTAAGTGGTATAAATTATAAACTTTGCAGTTGACATCAATGGACGATGGTAATCGTGATGAACTAGACTTTGAGTTCTTGGGTAACAGAGAAGGGAAACCTTACACATTGCAGACTAATGTTTTTGCGCATGGACAAGGAGATAGGGAGCACCGGATTCGTCTTTGGTTTGATCCCACGGCTGATTTTCACACTTACAAGATCCTTTGGAACCAACATCACATTGTGTAAGTTTAATTCTAGAATTATCTGATTAACTATATTAACTTTTATTTCTTCCTTGCTTTATTAATTTTGGTTCAACTTGATATCAATTCACGTACGTTAGGCATACACAATTTGGAAACTCCTGATCCACGTACATGTATAAATTAGTGGCGGATCCAAAAATAATAATATTTATTAGTGGGTTCAAAAACATTTTGATAAGTTTTATTAGAGTCAAGTAATCAGTTTTATAAAGAACAACTTGCAAAAACCAAAATTTAATAAAGAAAATTTTCCATTTTTCCATATTCAAGTCGGGTCAAGGGACCCCACTTGGTCTAATGTGGTTCCGTCACTGCATGTATATTCTCTTATTTTGGAAACTCCTGATACTTTAATTTTGGATTAAAATCACAATTAATTGCCTCCCAACCAAGGATGTATTGGCCTAGTGGTTAAGATTGAAGTGCATGATGTGAACGATAGGTCACATGTTTGAATCCCCCCTCCCCTTATTTGTACTTTGTATTGCTTTCGTGGCTCATATGGATAAAAAACATATCAATGAGTAAAGTTTAATCCATTCAGTAAGAATGTCGGGTTATTTTTTAGAATTATTTGATGTAGTTTGAGATTCGAAGGAAAACAAAAGAAGTGTGACTAATTTAAACCATTTAGTAAGACTGCCTGATTATTTTAAAATTGTATATTGTAGTTTGAGATTCAAAGGAAAACAAACGAAAGAGAATAGAAGAGACGGTTAGATTATTGCGAGATGTAATGTTAGGTTTGAGTTAGAGCTAGAAATAGAATGAGTTTGTTAGGAGAAAATTAGCCGCCAATTCTAATAATTTTTTTTTACAAAAGAAGAGAAATTAAGAATTCGATCCTAAAAAGTTGATTTTATTTTGTACTTTATATGTCTTTTCATGAAAAAAAAAAAAAAAACTTTAGTTCCTTGTATAAAAGACATTTTTTAGTCTTATTTGACAAAAAATTCTATATTTTTAAAATAAATTTCTTAATAACCATTTTATTATTTAGAATAGGAGTTTAGGGGGAGGTAATTAAACATTAAACATGCATGATAATGTTGCTTCCCAAAATCGTTGCGGGCTTTAAACTCATGATTTTTGAATGGTTACAATAAATTAATAAAACCACAATATACATGTGCTTCGCATGCAATCTAATGGACAATAGCTACGGTAAATTCGTTATAACTGCGATATGCCGACACATGCATTCTGATGTTCAAATTTAAGTTCCCTAAGTTGGTCCTTCTTCAGGGGACCCCAATGAGTCTTCGTGCTCTTGTATTGGGGGACTGGAGTAGTGTGGCTCTAGGCCTCTAGCTATAGGATGGTACCTGCGTGTAGGTAGACCTGATCAAAACAGCCCTGCCCGCGGGGCGATCTTATTTTTTTTTGGGTTTTGGGTTGATTTTTTTTGCCCGCAGTCGGACCCGTACGGCCCTTTTTTTCTCTTTGGGCCAGGTTATGGGCACGTCAAAAAATATTTTCTAGTCTATTTTTTGGCCTTTCCAATTGTGGCCCGAAAAGCCCGTTCGTTTTTGTCCGAAATAGAAAGCCTTGGGGCCCAAAATTTTGGCCAGACCCGACCAATGGGCAATTTCTTTAGGCTCGGCCCGACCCATGATCACATCTACGTGTAGGGGTGAAAGTTATTCGGATAAAATACAAAATCCAATCTGAATTAGTAATTCGGATATTTAAACTGTGTTCAGATTGAGATTTTTTTAAATTTTGGATTTTCGGATCGGATTGGATTGAGGGTAATTGGATCCAGAAATCCAATATAACCAGTAGTAATATGCCTTGTATCGTGTATCTGGATTGGGCTCAAGTGTTTAACTAAATTTTTTTTTATAAAAAAACTACTCCATAACCCAATACACATACCACTTCAGCCCTTCCCCTAAAACACTAACTGCACTTAATTCCTCATTTCTTAAATCTACTAGGTTGCTGTTGTGCTTAATTATTTCATCGAACAACAGGAGTTTTAAAAAAATCGGATTTTCGAATCGGATCCAATCTAGAGTATGAAAATTCGGATTGGATTGGATCGGATTCAAACCCTAATTGGTTTGGATTCGGGTTGAAAATTTGAAATCCGAATTTTATTCGGATCGAATTATTAGATTAGGCCCTAATCCAAACCGCATACCAAACTTTCATCCCTACCTGCATGTGGCATTGTAGTTAATAGTTATTTTAGTTTTAGCCTTGTTCTAGTTTAGTTTTGTTTCTTTTTGCTATTTCGTTTCGCTTTGTTTTTGTTTCGATTGTTTATGTTGCTTTTGGGTTATTTTTGTGTTAGGATGTGCCCCTCTCTTTCATCAAAAAGAAATAATTTTAAACATAGTTATATGTAATCTTGTTAACTTATTATTAAAGTTTATATATAAAACATCAACTTTTTAAACTTATACTAAAATGAAAAATATAAGATAGCAGTGATTAAAGATGTACATTAACGTTGTAAAAAACAAAAGGTTACATTTGTGGGATAAATATTTATCAAGGTTGCTATCTTCACGAACGTTTTAGTATGTTCAGACTTTTTCGAGGACAAGCCCTAGATATAACCTTACAATTGAAACATTATATATGTGTACAAATACAAACAGTCACTTTAATTTCGAATATATGTATTATTATTAGCTAAACAAGACAACATATACATATTCTCTATTATTTTAAGCTTTACTCATTGGAATTTACATGTCTCCATTCTCCAACATATAACTTGACTTATTATATCTCCAACTACCTGCATCAATTACAATAAATTTTCTTATATATAATTAAGTTATTAAATTTGATCAAACTTTTTTAACTTCGACCTAAAAAAAAGCTAATATAGTAGAGCTTAAGAAAACGAAAAAGTTAGCTGAGGACAAGTACAAACCAATTAGGACAAGGACATGATCAATATGACCTGGTGGGACTTGAGATGGGACCAATAATATCCATTCCAACCAATAATTACAAAAAGGTTAATTAGGTGGTCATGTTGTACGAGCATTCTTGGTATACTAGCTAAATTTGGATTCTTTTTTAGCTGTTTATTAAGATTTTGAATATGATGGATGATTATGATTTAAGCATAACATATAAATTCAAGGAAAAATCAAATTTATTTGATATGTATAATTTCTGTCTTCTGAACTAGATTTTTTGTTGACAACATACCCATAAGATACTTCAAAAACAACACACGGCTGGGCGTGAGCTATCCATCTAAGCCAATGAAGATAGATGCAAGCATATGGGATGGATCTAGTTGGGCAACTGATGGAGGGCAGACCAAGATTATATGGGAACATGCACCATTTAGGGCTTATTTTAAGGGTTTCAACGTTAATGGATGCTCAGTTAGTAATGGTGGGAGTATTGATCCATGCAACTATGATCAATTTTGGTGGAACAGCAAAAGATATTGGGAGCTTAACCCGACTGAACAAAAAGCCTACAAAATTGTTAAGCATCATTATCTTACTTACGACTATTGTGTTGATAAGACTAGGCATCCTGTTCCTCCTACTGAATGCTCTCAGCAATAATTATTGTTAGGAGCTTCTTAAATTTTACAGTTAGTCTTAAACCTTACACAGTTACACCCTAGATATAAAGTTGACTACAAGTTAAGCTAAGATAGAGTATAGTTCTCACTTCTCATATACTAATATGTTCTCTCTCTTTTTGACGTGATCTACTAATAAGCTAGTGGTTGTACTTGTAGTCTGTAGAGAGCATTATATATTACTGAATCGCAATAGATTATTTGTTATGCATTTGTCCTTTCTTTTTTCAAGCTCAATAAAAGAAAGGATCTCACATGAGCCATACATTATTAGAAAAGGTGTTTGCAGCCCAAATGACATCCTACGTGCTGAATTATCCTAGTCTCGAGAGCATGCACATATATCATTATCATTTGTTAATTAAAAGAACATATAATTCATAATAAAAATACATTATTAACTCAATAAGTATAAAAAAAACCCTTAGTTCTGGGATCCTCCTTAGTTCTTTCTTTCCTTTTTAAATAAATAAAAATAAATAAAATAATATGCAAGTATAAAAAAGAAAAAAAAATCAATAAGAAGCATATGTTGCGCATTGCATTATTTTGTGTGTGTATAATTGAAATATGTAACGGTCTCCATCACTTGAATAAGTTTGTTGGTAAAGAATAACGTGAGACAGTAACAGTGTCGTTTCGAAGAAATTGAAACCTTGAGCGAATAAAATAAATTGGGCCCTCTGTCTTCTATCAATGTAAAATTTTCTTTTGCCGTCCTAGGTATGTGGTGTTAAACAAACATTGTCATTATTGGGATAAAAATAGTACCGCGCTATATAAATTATGGCATAAAATTGAACTATAACTTCTATAAGGTGATGTTGCCAAAGTTAACTATAGAATTAGTAAGGGATACAATTAGTTCATGATGAAATCAACCATATAATTCCTCCCTTTCACAATAAGTGAAACATAGAGAAAATGGGGAGTTACTAAGGAATTTAGAGAGAGAAAGTTGGCACCACAATAAAGTAGAGTGAAGAAGTATTGAAGTTATGGTTCCCTCTTACTTTTTTAGTGGTATATTTGTAATAAAAGTGAACTTTTTTTTACCATTTAGAGTTTGGTTTCACCTATTGTGATTATTTCAAATAAAGAAATATTTCATTTATTGTGAAACGGAGGAAGTATAAACTAATACAAATTGTTTTAAATAATGTATTACGGGTCTCCTTCAAAGCTTTTGCATATTATCTCTCTCTGATTTCCTTTTATTTTCTCCAACTTTTTAAATTTATCTATTCTTCATTCTTCAATATAAAAGGGGTTTAAATGAGGAGTATCCCCCATTTTTAAGGGAACAAGGGAGATTTGTCAACTTCTCAATCTTCAAATTACATAGTATGTAGAGAAGAAAATCTAAAAGCTGTATTTTTCGGAGATGAGAAATCTTAGTGATTGATTACTTGAAGGTAAGACTTAACAGAAAGAGGTAAATAAAGGGTATGAATAATGAAGATGGAAATAAAGAGTAAAGGGATTTGAATCATTGAAAATTGAAACTACCGAATATCAATAGCTGAAATTAATTTGCTTAGTATTGAATGCTTCTTGTAAATGAAAATCGTATTGACATACAAGCAATTTTGTTTCAAATAAAAAAGAGCACAAGAGTCAAACCTTGGTCCTCTGCTCAAGGAGATCTTGTTTCTGCCATTGCGTTGTAGAACTCTGCTAAATATTTTACTCAACTTCAATACATCGCTCCACAATTACTAAAAATCGCCCCCAAAAAAATTAAAATTACATTTATAACCTTTCTTTTTTTTTCCTTAAATCACCACCATCCCCTCCCTTGCCTGGCTGCCACCACCTTCACCGTGTATATGCTATTTGTTGGTTATTACTTGTTAGTTTTTTGTAGTGTAGTTTATGGGTGATTATTGTCCTGACATCTAAGTATAACATCTAGGCCACTGTATTGATTTTTATTAGAAGGTTAATTAGTTATCATTAACCTTGACAGTTGCCCTTGAAAGGGCTACGAACTCGAAACATTCAGTGGATGAGGATAAGGATGAAAGAGATGCCACAAATCCAAGTCTAAATTCAAATATTCTAGAGTCTGTTGCTTCTCAGATTACCCAACTAGCTCTTCCTACAACCACGACTGCATGTGACCTCCATTGAAATTACCACCTCACTCCACCAACCACTCTCACTCCACCACTTCCTTCGTCGCACAGAACCACCACCACCTTCGCACAGAACCATTGCACAGAAAACTGAAATTTTTTTAAAAACGCAAACGTCCGGCCAGGACGTTCGCCCCATGGTTCGAACGTCCGGCCAGGACGATCTCCCCATGGCCAGAACGTCCTGGCCATACGTTCGAACCATGGGGCGATCGTCCTGGCCGGACGTTCGAACCATGGGGCGAACGTCCTGGCCAGACGTTTGCGCTTTTAAAAAGATTTCAGTTTTCTTGCCACTGCCATGACGAGCATGTCGACAAGATATATTTTCAAGCAAAGTACCACGCATATCCAAGCATAGAAAGTGACATATTTTACTCATTAATGGAAAATATAGACTTGAATATTTACCACTCCATATAAATGCTTCCAAGGTTCATTAAAGCTTGAGGGTGATGAGGCTGTAGTGAAAGACATTGCTTAACAAAAAGAATGTTCAAAATATTAGATAACAAGCTATATAAGAATGACCCAGATGTTCGCATTTTTTTAAAAAAATTCAGTTTTCTTTTGCGTGGGTGGTTGTAGGTGGTGGTGGTGGTTGGGGTGGTAGGTGGCGTAGAAAAGAGGAGAGGGTAAAAGGATAGTGGTGGGGGTGGTGGGTGGTGGAAAAGAAAAAAGGATAAAATTGTCTATAAAAATATATTTTGGGCAATTTTAAGTAATTTCAAGGTGATGTTTAAAAATCCTCTCGCCCCACAATTACTAAAAATATTCCAACATCTTTTTATAGTAGTTTGGGGCCATAAATTCAGGGGCCTTGAGCTGTCGCTCAGGGTGCTCCTGCTAATAGTCGGCCTAGATAGTAATAATAATCTTTCTTTTGGAAACTTTTGGGAAAATCATATGAAAGTTATCTTCGCTGTTAAAACAAATCGTTAAAATTTCTCTTTGAAAAGGTTGCATGCTCTAGCAATATATACGAGAGATCGTCTTGCAAGATCTACTCAACTATTGTAACTTTGATTGAAAAAGTCTTTAGTTATTTCAATAATCTCATGCATTTGTTAGTTCTTTGTTTAAGAAAGTCTTTAGTTATTTCAATAATCTCATGTATTTGTTAGTTCAAAATTCTCTTCTAGATTCATATGATTTTGTATTAAAAAAATTGGTTTTACTATAAAAATAAAAATTAACCATCTGAAAATTGAAAAATAATCCCTTTTTTATTAGGAAAGATAATTGATCCGAATACCAACCCCTATTAGGCTACTAGCCTGCAGGCACACCAGTTCAAACGCTGGGTACCAACCCAGAATTAAATGCCCAACATATTGTTGGGATAAGGATTCGAAACCTGGACAATGCCATGGAATTCGAGGTGGTACTCCACTAAGCTACCACCTCTCCCTCATTCAAAATTAACCCTTGACATGCATTAAAAGCATTTTTTTTCCGATTATAATTCATTCATAGAAAAAGTCATATGATATCGTTCGATTCAGCTTATTTTTACTTATCTGGAAATCTTAAACCTTATTAGTGTTTATTAGATCTTATCAGAACTTATTTTGTGAGAGTGTCACACCTTAATTTTGTTCAGTTGAACTTATATGAACTTATTAGTGCTATTAGACCTTATCTGAACTTATTTTTTCTATAAGAGTTTATGATAAAGTGAATTAAACAGGCCGAATCTCTACAACACGATTGTTAATTAGGGTTTTGTAAATATTACTCCGTTTGTATGTTTTTACTTTACCCACCTCTTTTGTGCGTGTTTGTCAATGCACTTCTTTGATATTAAATATCTTTCATTGCATATTCGTAAAATTTGAAACGATTGAATATTATTTCCTCCGTTTTTATTAGTTGTTCCATTTCTCCTTTACACGCGAGCCAACGCACAACTTGTACTTTTAGTAGTATTCTAATTATGCATAAGTAAAAGTTATAAAAAGTTGATATTTGGGAAGTAAATAGTGAGATAAATCTAATAAGATCACACTTGACTATTTCTTTCTTCATAAAAAAACAAAAGATGGACAAAATACATTAGATGAATAATGTCAAATGGAACAACTAATAAAACAGAGAAAGTAGTAAGGGGTAGAGGGAATAGAATCAAGAAAGGGGTAGAGGGGGAAAGAAAACTAAAACCCTTAGATGAAAAGGGTTGTTTGGTTGGTATATAGCCATTCACCTAGGGGTGTAAGCGGACTGCGAAAAGTCAATAGTCTAAATCTAATCCAGTCCAAACTTGTCAGACTGGATTGAACTCAAAACTTTTTTGGACTAGACTCGGACTCAAATTTTCGTGTCCAAATATTTCGGACTGAATTTTGGACTCACCCCGTTGGAACCCAATAAGTTCAGTCCAGTCCAAAAATATTTATATATTCAATATTTATATATGTAATATAAAAGATGTATGTGACGTATTTTATGGAATGGATATAATGAGCTTAATTTTTCAAATTCAATTATGAGAAAACATTGTGAATCATTGCATCTAAATCGGAGAAAAAAATATATTAATCGGACAGAACTGGACTGGACTAAAAAATTTTTTGGATCGAACTTGGACTCAATTTCTCGAGTCCAAAAAACTTTGGCCTGGATTTGAATTTGACAAAGTCCAATCCAACCCAAACCACCTCTTACTATTGCTCCACCACTATTTCTCACTCTAGATGTGCAGCTGCTTCTCCCTCTACTTCCTCCATCGACGCCGCCCTCGCCTTTCTACTTCCTCCATGGCTTCCGACCCTCGCCTTTCCACTTCCTCCATCCCTGTGACCTCGCCTTTCAACTTCCTCCACATGAGCCGCATATTTGTCGATCGAATTCGAGTAGGCTCTAAAGGTTGGATTCGACCATATAAAGCTATTATTGATTAAATGAAGAAGTATTTCCCCTTCCTACTCTTGTTTTTCTTATTTATGAAATTTTAGGGTTTTGTGGGTGGTTTGGTTGTTTTTCGCTGGTGGTGGTTGTATTTTAAGGGTGAAGAGTATGTTTCGTGGGTGGTGGATGGGTTTTAGAGGTTGGTGGATGGTTTCCAAAGGTGGTGGCTAGTTTTTCGGGGTTGGTGGATGGTTTAATTTCCGGAGGTGGTGGCTAGTTTTTCGTGGGTGGTAGCTGGGTTTTGAGGTTGATGGTGGGTGGCTTTTGTGGTTGTTGGTGGTTTTCTAGGTAATTGATACACTATGGGGCGATGTTGGTGGTGGTTTATGAGATGGTTGGTGGGATATGGGGAAGCATTGGTGGTGTTAGGTAGTGTGCGATAGGCTATGTGGTGGTCAATGATAGGTCTAAGATACCATGGAGTAAAGGATGGAAAGGGTTTGTGAAACTTTAGAGGGAGAAGGGAATGGATGTAGAGGACTTTGGGGAAAAGAAAGGGGTAAAGGGAATTATTAAAGTGACTAAACAAACACCATGAAATAGAATCAAGACCTTTCATTCTCCTACCCTTTCTTGAAGCCACTAAACCAAACGTCCTCTAACTATTTATTGAGATGAATTAAACAAGACCCTGAAATTTTTAGAACATTCTCTAGAATAATGTCAAGATTAAAAAAAAATAGGAATTTTTTCCTTGGATAATGCAAAAGTGGGTTTTAATTCCCAAAATATGTTCAAAAAAATTAAAATTCCCTGCGCACCGTCCACATAGGACGGCACGCGAGATTTTTTTTTTTAGTAAAACCGGTACTTGCAGTAGCGGTTTACAAGTGCCGAGAATTTTTTTTTTTCAATTTAGGTAAAACCGCTACTCGGACTAGCGGTTTATAAAAAAAAAAAATTTTTTTTTTTTTTTTGTAAACCGCTACTCCGAGTAGCGGTTTACTATGCAAACTGATATGTGCTGACCATATTTTGCGCAGGTAAACCACTACTCAGAGTAGCGGTTTATATTTATACACTGCTACTCAGAGTAGCGGTTTATTTTAAAATTAAACCGCTACTTTGAGTAGTGGTTTTCGTGGGTTAAAACACAAAACAAAGAATTTTCTCGCGTGCCGTCCTACGTGGACGGTACGCAGGGAATTTTGATTTTTTTGGGCATATTTTGGGAATTAAAACCCACTTTTGCATTATTCAAGGAAAAAATTCAAAAAAATAGAGCACGTAAGATTTTTATATTCAAATAACTTATAAAATAATACTCACTCTGTTCCAAAATATAGTTCCTATTTTCTTTTGGGTGTCCCAAAATATAGATTTTGTTTCTATATCTAGTTCCACATTTTTCCGTAATATGCCTAGAAAAAACCGTGTCCCTATCATTTATTTGCTTCTTGAAATTAGTTTTTTTGCTTTATTTATTCAAACCAAGTGTTACAATTAATGCTATTTTACCAATTAAACTCCATTTTCTCTCCAAAACCAACTTTTCCCATACAACATTTATTTAAATAAACAAAAAATCTTTACTGGAGAATATTTATAGTATACCTGGGTGTACCATGCTCATAGTACACCAAAACTAAATGAGCAAAATGAGCAAAATGAGCGAATGAGCAAATGAGCAAAATGAACAAATGAACAAATTAGCAAATGAGCAAACATTTCTATTCATTTAGGAAAATGAGCAAACATTTTTATTACAAAATGAGCAAATGAGTAAATGATCAAAATGTCCATATGAGCAAATTTGGTGTCAAATGAGCACTGAAGTTCTAATTTATTACAAAAATAACCCTGGGTGTACCATGAGCATGGTACACCCTGGTGTACCATCCTTCTTAGATTCTACTTATTTTATTTCCCGTGAAAAAAAAAAAGAAATCAGGAACTATATTTTTGGGACGGACGGGGTATTTTTTAATATTTCCACACTGTTGACGGCATCGCAGTAGAACTTCGATGGCTTCATCGTCGTCTTCTTCTACTTGCGCTTGACAGCTCCTATCGAGAACTCATCAATGGCGGAATCAAAATGGATTTTCTCTCTCCTATTACTCTACTTCTTCATCTCACCCGCCTCACTTTTTGCTGCCAGTGAACAAGCACAAAAAGAAGAGTTCAATGAAGAACTGCTACTGAAACCGTTGCCCGATCGGAAAGTTCTAGCGCATTTTCACTTCGATTCAAAAGCTAATTTTTCCTCCTACAATGGCGGATATCATCTCCATCTCTTTCCTAAGGCTATTTATCAGCTCGTATGTTTCTTCGCTCTTCTTTATTCTCTCCTTTCAAATGACCTTTTTCTTTTGGTGTTTTCTAGGTTTTCAGAGAAATAATCATAGCTTCAACTTAATTATACTTTTGTGAAGTGTTTAATTATGAAAATATATGATTTTATGAACATTGATGTTTAATGTCCCATTTGTTGTATGATTGCATCTGTCTGTATATATAGATGAAGGTTGGTGATTATTATTAGCTAGTACTGTAATGCTGGTTGTGAAATTATTCTAAGTTTATCGATGAATTAGTAACCTTTCTATTGAAAGTAGTTCTATGTAGTTGCAGTCGGCTTATTGATAAGATCACTTTAATTCATCACAATTAGCTCAACTGTGCCATATGCTAAAGATTGTCTATTAGGGAATCATCCAATCGCTAATTGGCGCTGAGAGGGTCGTTTACTTGTTCTTGGTTTAAGGGTTGATTCACTTTTCATGTTTGGGATGGCTAATGTGTATGTTTCCAAATCTGTTCTTTTATAATGTGAACAGAAATTCATCAAAGCTGTGAAGTTATTTGTATATCGATCTATAATGTATGTATAGATTTTGCATTCTGTTAACTTGAAAGGTATCACTAGATTTTGAGTTAGGAATCTGTAAATATCTAATGGCTGATTGCTAGAGGTGATGATTGACTTGGTGCGCATGTATATATCTTTTATGAATGGGGTCAAATCAGTAAGGTAGTGCAGATTCATTATTTCCTCTTGGAGGGTGCACTGAGTGGTTGATGCAAGAGTGTTTTGGAAAATTATGCTGATAATAGTCGTTTGGAGAGGTTGAGCACCTTAAATTGTTTTGACAAAGAGTGATTTATCAGATATAATGTTGTATGTTCAGACTAGACACAACTGAGGTATTGCTTAGTAGCATGATGATATTCGAGTCCTTCAGATAGTGCTCTTTAATGAGTTTGTTCATATATGATCCATGCATTTAAACAAAACTAGTACAGGTATATTTCTTTCATTGCCAGATGATTGTGTCCTGGTAATCTACATCCGCTGGACAGAAATCCTACTTGAAATAGAAAAGCTCTATCTTATCCTTTTCTATCTCTTCTCTACAAGAGAGGTGTCTCTCTGAGAATGCTGTTGTTTGGGCTACCTCTATGACATGGCATACACAAATATAATGCGAATTCTTGTAGAAGTTATGCTCATGGAGGTGTTGCGAGATGATTCACTTAGCAATAGATGTTTCTTGTTGGCAGTTTCAGCTATTTTTTAACACATATTGTTACAACTACAAGGATAGTATTATGAAGTTAAGTGCTTGTGTTTCATCTAATTAATATATCTGGCAGTGTGCTTCTAGTGGCGATGTCCTTTGAATTATCAAACTGTTATGAATATATGATATGTTCCTTGCGGATAATCTGTTGATGTTTATGATTTGCTTAAGTGATACATCTGAGCTGCTTGACCAGGTCCACAAATTTCATATCAAGGAAATGGAACTGTCTTTCACTCAGGGCCGGTGGAATTATGAACGTTGGGGTGGGTTTGATCCTATTTCAAGTAGTAATGCAAAGCCTCCTGGAGTTGAATTATGGGCGGATTTTGATGCTCCACCATCTCAGGTTGATACTTTATGGAAAAATTTAACTAACACTCTGTCGGGTCTGTTTTGTGCTTCTATCAACTTCCTGGAGTCTTCAACTACTTATTCTGCACCTGACTGGGGATTTCGGGCATCTCCAGGCAATTTGAGGTATGGTACGTTACCTCGTGAAGCTGTTTGCACTGAGAACTTGACTCCGTGGCTAAAGTTATTGCCTTGTCGAGATAAGGCTGGTCTTGCTGAACTAATGGATAGGCCATCTGTTTATCGTGGATTTTACCATTCTCAGAGGCTGCACTTGGTCTCCGTTGGCTTTGGCTCAGATATTGCTGATTCAGAAATTAAACTTGCGCAAACCCTTACTGTTGTTCTCCAGCCTACAAGCCAAAGATGGGCCAAAAGTTATAGCAGTGGCTCTGCTATGCAACCAAATTGGTCCTTGAGCACCATATTCGGAAGGAAGGTCAACAAAAAATGTGTTCTTGCCAAATCTAGCAATATGTTCGTTCAATTTGATAGAGGTTTAGTTGCTGAACTGAAAAATAACGGAAATGACCCTGATTTTGCAACTTCTGAAAGTTCCATCACTAATTCAGTGTTTGACTTGTCGCCTACCCCTGATAAGGTGATTAAGGAAGTTGATAAGTCAAAAGATGAGGAGTCATCTATTCTTTATCTGTTCATTATTGAGAAATATGCCGATTCTAAACCATTTGATTTAGCACTAACTTGGAAACTTCCTGTCGTTTGGTCATGCTCTCAAGCACCATTACTTGCCAATAGATTCTTGATGGGAAGTGGGAATGAAAGGGGTGCTATAGTTATTTCTTTAAAGGCGGTTGGTCAGCATCAGCATTTGTTGGGCACTGGTGTTTCTGGGGAGAGGTGCTCTTTACACATTAATGTTTTCCAGGTTGTCCCTTGGTATGTTAAGGTGTATTATCATACATTACAGATATACATCAATGGTGAAGTTCACCCTGCCACTAATGTCACCAGAAAGATGCGTGTTTCTCCTTCTGAAGACAAGGTTTCACCTGGAGCATTGGAGCTAGCGCTGACATTTCCCTGCAGCATGAAGTCAGCTGCGCTTTCTCTGGACTTTGATAAGGTATGCCTGACATATGTTTCTGTTTTGATAAGTCTATTTTTACTGGGTAAATTGAAACAGAGTTTGCATAGCCTCAACTCTATTATTGATTCAAATTGAAGCAAACATCATAATCTACATGAACCAAGACTAATACATGGAATCTAAAAGGAGTCTCTACTCATATGTATCTTGTGGTATAAAATCAAGACTTGAGTTTTTTCAGCCTCTGGAGGCACTTTAGCAGAGGGGTGAAATTGCTGTGAATGGATAATGTCTTTGCTTAATTCGTTTTCTAGTTGTGGATGGATCCTTCATACAGTTATGGGATGCATAGAACTCAAAGTACTTGTAGGCTTGTAGCATTATCTTAATTGTGAAGTAGCAATACCCAAATTGCATCACCTTTGCTAGACTTCTTGCTTGGCTAGAAGCAGTGAACTGAATCTCTGAATTTGGTCCCAGAAGATGGGGTTACTTAGTGTCTTGATGATGCAAATCCTGTATTTTCTTCTGAAAAGGGAAACAACATGGCCTTTAGATGGAGATTTTTTTAAGAATTCATGTTGTGTTCCAGCACACTTAAGCTCACTAAGTATCCATCATCATGCAGCACAGAAATGGCTACTGTTCAAACTTTTCCCTCTCATCTTCTCTGATGTAAAAATTTTGTGACGGAGGTTTCTCATGTCTCACTGTCATAAAGTGAAGTCTTTCACCTATCTCTTGCTTCTGTGACATAGTTACAAAGCAATAAAACTACCATGGAGGCATAGATGTGTTTCTTCATTTTAAAGCGGCACTATATCTGTGTTGTAGTTTTAGGTATGAGAAAGAACAACCCCAAACCCGCCCACCCCAAAAAAAAAGTGGATTAAAAGTCAGATTTTATGAACAACAGGTTGCAATGTTTGTGGGCGTGGCACGTGCCGTATTGGTTATCTAGGCATCTCAGTTCTGTACTTCTGTTATATAACTAAAATATATGGTTGCATACTTCATGATGCTATGCTTTGTGTCCAGGGTTTCCTGCACATAGATGAATACCCGCCAGATGCCAATCAAGGTTTCGACATTCCTTCAGCTCTAATTACCTTTCCTGATTTCCATTCAAGTCTAAGCTTTGCAGAAGATTCAAATGTGTTTCCTATATTATCAAGATTCCAGGTAATGTGGAATACTAATCTCTTTAGTACTCTCTTCTCTTACTCGGATGCCTTTTTCCATTTTTTGGTTGCTTCATCTGATGGTTTTCTTTGAGTGCAGAAGAGAAGTCCTGCTCTGGCTTATACAGAAGTATTGCTCGTGCCATTGACTACTCCAGACTTCAGCATGCCTTACAATGTTCTCACAATTACTTGTACAGTATTTGCTTTATATTTTGGGTCGCTACTTAATGTACTGAGAAAGCGTGCTGCTGAGGAGGAAAGACTATTGGAAGAAAGAGGTAAATACATTCTTACTATTCTGTAGATAATGAAGTAATTTTCTGTGATGTAAAAGCAATTGTCAGTTGCTAAGACTTCTTTTTAGATAACCTTACCCCAGGGGAGGATCTAGCGTGGGTTCAGCTGAACCCACAAGATTTTGGGAAAAAAAGATAGAAAAATTAGCAAAAAACACACAAATCAACTTAGTTTAAAAGAATTTCGCGCCTATCTGATGCTTTAGAAGAAGCTTAGCTCAGTGGTCGAGCGCTTTCGAATGAAGACCTTATCCTCCTTTAAGACACGAGAGCGATTCCCAGTTTTAATTTTTTTTTTTCCTTTCTCTGGGGAAGTGAAAACATAAAGATTGACATAAAGAAAGCTGATTCTCTCTCTTGATCTATCTGTATGTTGCTGTCTGCTGCAAATTGACTTCTTTCACTATTTTCCCATAAGGCTCTTTGCAATTTCCTTTTTCCTTTTTTTTTTTGCTTATAGACATATCTCTGAGACAGCAAAATCAACATAGTTTCTTTATGAAATGTGGCTGGCTTGTCAGCATATGTGACGTAAAACTCAAAATTAAATGGTAGAAATTTGCTAAGAGGTCCATCCTCCCTCTGGCACTCTGAACAATGAAAGTATTTAGAAAGTTTGCACGTTCTAGTGCCTCGTAGAAGGTGAGAATCTCAACATAAAATTAGAATGAACCATATAGTTTGATTACATCTTTCATGCTCTTAATTTCAACATTTTACTCTTGTTTTTTCACTTGATGAAGGTGTCCTGTTATAGTGTTATATATAATCAGGATCTCTGTAGATCATTCTCATCTTACTTCCCCTCAAATTGAATGTCATGAGAAATTCAGAATCAATCTGTTTCTGGTCCCTGTCATTTAAATTGGAAAGTGAACATTGAAATCCGTTTTCTCCCCTCTCTATCTCCGCAAAATCAACCTAGTCAAAGAAAATGGATGATTGAAGCTGTAACATATTTGTCTGCTTCTAAATTCATTGTGGATAATTGATGCCGTGCTCATTATCCGGAGATCAGCCTACTTCTTTCCCCGTGTCAAATTTTCTTTTCTCCTTGAAGACACGCAAAATCCTCTAGACCGCATGAATATGGTTACTTTTTGCGGTTACTTCTTTTTTTTGCCCTCAGACGTTATGTTTTGCAATACTTTAGATACCAATTGTTAAGCATGATCTTTGACAGATGTTTTTTTGAACTCCCATAGTACGGTAATATAGATTTGCTTGTCCTGCTATTAACAATACCCCCCTTCATTTTCTGAACATGATCACAGCCAAGAGAAAGAGTAGCAGGCTGCATCAGCTGTCGCAAATGTTGTTTGCTAGATTGAGGGGAAAACCATTGGAGCAGCATCAAACCTCCTCTTCTTCAACAACTAATACTAAGTTAATTTTCAAGGTTTTATTGGTAGCTTTAATTGCTGTAGTTTGGCAGTTTTACTTGAGATAATTAGGATCCACGAACTAGTCCTTCGTCTTTATACGATTTTCACTTCTTTTTTCTGTAAATTATCTGTTAAATCAATGTTGATCTTTGGTGTAGAGATGACAGGTAAGTAGAGGTAGCCAATTTTGTTCTTACGACGGAGTGCTTGTCAAGTCTCATAGGTTATGCAAATTGGTCTTAGTGTAACTTACTATTTAAATTTAATCGTTAATGATCATAGGCTGATACTTGAATTACATGCTGGTTTCTGACCAACGAAGGTTCTGCCGCATTTATGCCGTGTTCTTAGTTGTATTGTGGTTTGAAGCTGGTTACATCTACAGTAACTGGACATTGTTCTGGATTTACTATATCGCTCTCATCATCAAGGAATTCCATCAGAGCAAGAGGACATGAGTGAACCTTGAACATTATCATCATCTTGTATCGAAACACAAAAATCCAAGGCTCTAATGAGCTAAATATCTTGTTGTACAAGCAAAACATAATTATGTAATTTTTATTTTTGAAAATTAAGATACACAAAAAATTAAGATACTCCTCTTTACTATGACATTATTGTGTCACTTTAAATAGACAAGATTTGACCATTCAATAAGTAGCCAGTGATCGTTTGATTCATTAGCATGGAAATAATAATTTCCTTTGAATTTGTTTCTCTCATGTTATGTTCATTTCATAGGATTTGTAATAATTTTACTTACCTTCGACAGCTTACCTACAAGACTTAAAGTAAGTAACTTCCTTTATTTTGTTCAAAGTAGAATTTTCTGTAAGTTCTCCTGTCAAATAACTTCACATAGTTCTATTTTGTAGATTCTTCTATTTTATTAAACATTTTCCAGTAAACCAAACAAATACGTAAATATTAGTTACACAAACCTAAGACAATCACCCAAAGAGAAGTTACAACTAATTATGACATACTCTATCTGACTCTTAATACCTAACCAAGTGGTTAACTTTTCTCATTCCATAACTATCAATTAGTTCAAAACAATTATATTGTGATTTTTAAAAAATGGATGCAATCATGCAATCAAAGTTTCATTCTCTTCACCTGGAACTCGTTGAAAGTTACACTTATTTAAAACTAATAGAAATTATTAGATTTTATATGAACTCATTGAATATTACAAAAATATGATGAAACTCATTTAAACTTGTTTGAGCCTAAAATTTAGTAATATTTTTTTGAGGTAAACGTCTTAATTAGTATCTAGTATCTCATCAAATTTTATGCATAATCTTAAAAAACACCCGTTAATTTAAAAAAGGGAGTGATTCAAAAGCAAGCAACGGGGATAACAAGTTTTTTTTGAGGGAAACGGGGATAACAAGTTGGATTTGGGACTTGAAGCATTTCTTAACCACATACAGTCCAAAAATTGGGAGCGATGAAAGAGAAATGGAACTCATATGAATGCAGTGACCTCAACTTTGCCAATTCTTTCATAGTTTCAAGTTTCCAACTTCCACGCACAACATGTCCGTCAAATAGGTTTAAAGTCATTTAATAGAGGACAGAAGAAAAACAAACAGGGTAATACATAGAACAAAAACTGATGAGGCAAAATATGCACTGTCCGTTGATGTTAGGTAATGGTTTAAATAGTTCAACTGGTGACTTCGCTAGCTCACAAAATATTAATAACATATGTTTGCACGATATATTTCATTTGGGTTAGAAACTAAAGCTTTATCTGCACTTGAACATAAAAGGTTCAGCAATGACTTCAATAAGGTGGGCAACAGGGTCAGATCTCACACAATCGAGATTGTCTACGGTCTACTGATGGCCTAGCTGCATAAGATTGAAGCAGCAGAAGAGCCATCCAGATCAGGTCTCCCTCCACGAATGTCATCTGTGTCGCTGGACAAAGAGTTTTGTTGTACTCCTGTAATGCCTCCGAATGATTATAATTACGAGGAACAAACTTGAAGTTCAAGAAAGTTATATCAAGTTCATGAAATTTGTTCTTAAGCTGTTGAGTGTTGACGATAAACTCCAAAGCCTCAGGCATAAGCATCCTCCAAGCGCCCTTCTGCGATCTCCTTAGATGACTTGTAACTATTAACAGCATTTTGGACTGCTTCAGGGATCTTTTCCTGAAAGATTTTGTTCAGATTTTACCCTGTAGTCTTGTCAAAATCAGCTTTTAAACCATTTAACTCATCTTGGGTCATCTGCAATTTGCATTCAGCTTGGTACTTCTAATCTCTGTATTTAGCTTTGCGCTTCTTAGTGGCTTTCAGCTTGTTATCCTTACTCTTGATCTGCTGTTCAAGATCTTCTATACGCGTCTCTAAAACACTCTTTATCACGTTGAACCTCTTGCTTTCCTCATTATATTCCATCAGTCGGTGCATACATTAATAAGAAGTGGATGTAACATTTAAGCTGGAATACAAAAGCGACACTATAATAAACAGAAGTCGGAAAGAACAGAACGAGGGAGATGAAGGCGGGTGCTAACCGCCAAGTGCTAAGCAACTCACCCGCATAATATTAGTTATTGCTTCTTCAACAATCACAAAAGAGTGACGACCACGAAAAGGTGCATCTGCAGGGAGCCTCCAACCGCGCGACAACTCTTCAGCAACAAAAGAGGCGTTCGGGCCATAAATCGAGTCGTTCACACTGATTTTCCAATTAGGAATAAACAATTCATTAGTCTTATCAGAACAGTCGTGAATTGCAGGAGAAACTTGTTCATCCAGCTCCAGCACCTGCCATATGATGGACACATCAAAATCATATATCACCATGCATTTATAAGAATATAGAGGAGGTATTAGAGCTACCAAAGCTTCACTAGATAAACTCTTAAGATATTCTCGGTCCTTGGGAAGCACCAAACCACGGATCATCTCCGACTCAAGAGTTGGTCGACCGAGTTTACGACGTGAGTCATATTTATAGACTATTAGATAATTAATCTAGAAAATTCTAAATATCTATGTATTCTAGATTAATCCTATGTATTCTAGATTAATCCTAGGAAAATACTAAGTGACAATATCCTAGAAATATCTAGACAAGTAAGTACCTAGAAAAATCTAACCTAAGACACTTAAGGAATTAGCCTAGAGTACTCTAGAACATGCAAGTGTATTGATGTGTTTGCAAGTTGCAACACCACCGACATACCCAAGTATAAATATGTAATGAAGCATGCATGATGAGTGTCAAGCCAAATCATCAATAAAAGCAATCAACTTCTCAAATCTATATTCTCTCCCTCAACTCTCATATTCAAGCATTATATTTACTTACAATAATCATATTACTCAAAACTCATCAAACACATCCGCCCATAATTTCTAACATTTGGTATCAGAGCCACTATAATCCAAAGCCTTCAACAATTAACCACAAAATAATCCAACTCCCTTAAAAAAACCAAACACCACATAAATTAAAATGACTTCCCCAAACACTTCAACCTCAAACACATTTAACTACCCTCAAGTTAATTGGGTACCCACATTTAAGGAAGAAAAATATCAACAATGGTCTATCCAAATGAAATCCATATTTATCTCACAAGATTTGTGGGAGTTAGTACAAAATGGTTATGAACAACCAAATGACTTTACCCAAGAAGCTACTTGGGATGAAGCACGCCGCAAGCAATATAAACAAAATCGGATAAGGGATAATTATGCCCTATCCTTGATCTATCGGGGAGTAGATGAAACTATTCTCCCTACCATCATGGCTGCTACAACGGCCAAGGAGGCTTGGAGTATCCTGGAGACAAAATATAGGGGCTCCGAAAAGGTAATACTCTTCAAACTCCAATCTTTGTGGAGAGACTTTGATAATTTATTAATGGTGGAAAATGAAACAATTGAAGAATTTTTTAGTCGAGTAACAAATATTATAAATCAAATCCGAACTAATGGAGATAAAATTGAAGATGTCCAAGTTGTTCGGAAAATATTAAGAAGTCTCCCCAAAAATTATGATCATATAGTGGCTGCTATAGAAAAGTCTAACAAAGATTTATCTAAATTAAGTTTAACTGAATTAATGGGCTCCCTTCTAGCACATGAAGATAGAATGCGGAGATTTATAGAGCAGCCACTAGAACAAGCATTTCAAGCTAAATTAAAATTCTCTAATAATGGATAAAATAAAAATGGCCACGGTAAAAATTTTCGAAAAGGGGGTACTTCATATAACCGTAGCAGGGGGAGAGGAAGTTATAAAAATCAAGGAACTCGAGAAAATAACCAATCTGGCTCCTATTGCAATTTATGTAAGAAAAAGGCCATAATACACAAGATTGCCGGTATAAGTGTAAAAATGCAAAACAACGCTCATTTTGAAAAAGATTGTTGGTTCCGGCAAAAGGAAGAGGCCAATTTTATGGAAAATAAGGAGCCTAGAGATCAATTATTTTATACATGTTTAAATGCTCACCAAGAGTCAAATGATATATGGTATATCGATAGTGGTTGTTCTAACCACATGACTGGCAACAAAAATTCATTTGTCAGTCTGGACGAAAACATAAAAACACAAATTACTCTTGGTGATGGAAGCAACCAAGAGGTTGCTGGCAAGGGGACAATAGCCGTTAGAACAAAAAACGGCTCGTCTAAATTTATTTATGATGTTTTCTATGTCCCCGGGCTTGCACAAAATTTGTTAAGTGTAGGCCAACTAATTCAAAGAGGCTATATGGTGAAATTTGATGCTAATAAATGCCTCATATTTGATAAGAAAAAAAGACAATTAATTACCATTACTCAAATGGCTCCTAATAAAATATTTCCATTAAGAATGCAATTGAAGCATAATGTTGCCTTAAGTTCTATGTTGGATGAGTCCACATTGTGACATTTAAGATTCGGGCATCTAAATTTTAACAGTTTAAAACTGTTAAAACAAAAAGAAATGGTGATAGGACTTCCACCTATAACTAATGAAAGAAAAATATGTGAGGGGTGTATATATGGCAAAATGCATAGATTGTCATTCCCTACTTCATCCTGGAGGGCCAGAGTTCCATTAGAGCTTGTTCATGCAGATATATGGGGCCCTACCAGAAATCCGTCTCTTGGCGGAAAAAGATATTTTCATTATTTGTCGATGATTTCACTCGCATGATGTGGGTTTATTTCTTGGAGCAAAAATCAGAAGCATTTTCCCACTTCATGCAATTTAAAGCCCTCACAGAAAAACAAAGTGGGCATTCAATAAAAATTCTAATAACAGATCGTGGGGGAATTTACAAGTAAAGAATTCAACAGCTTCTGTAAGGAGCATGGTATCAAAAGAGAATTAACTGTCAGATGCACACCTCAGCAAAATGGTGTTGCGGAGAGAAGAAATCGGACCATTGCTGAGATGGCCCGAAGCATGATGCAAGGCAAAAACTTGCCCAAATGTTTTTGGGCCGAAGCCGTACATACGGCTATCTACATTCTCAATCGATCTCCCACGAAGGTCGTCATGGGTATGACACCCTATGAAGCTTGGCATAAAAGAAAGCCAAGAGTGGAGCACCTCAAAGTATTCGGGTGCATCGCATATGCCCACATCCCGAAAGAAAATCGGGAAAAACTCGATGGAAAAGGAGAAAAATGTATTTTCATTGGATACAGTGACGAGTCCAAAGGATACCGTCTCTATCAGCCCGAATCTAAGAAGCTAATAATCTCAAGAGATGTCATATTCGATGAAGGAGCTCAATGGACGTGGATGGAGAATGAATCTCAGCCACGTGAAGGAGATTTTCTTCCACCAAGCCCAAGTGAAGATGAAGGCCCAAATCATCTAGCAACACAGTCATCCTCCAGTCCATCATCACCGAGATCTCCAACAACATCCTCGAGATCGGTGAGTCCAACATCAGGATCAAGTTCTCAAAGCTCGGCTCCAGTAGTGCGACGTTCGCAAAGAGATCGGCGACCACCAAGCTACTTGGAGGATTTCCAGTGCAATCAAGCTATCATGGCTCTCTTCACTAGCGAACCACAAAGCTTTCAAGACGCATACAGAAGAGAAATGGATCGAGGCCATGAATGAAGAAATCAAGATGATCGAAAAAACAACACATGGGAGCTTGTTGAGAAACCTGAAGACAAAGAAGTCATCGGTCTCAAATGGGTCTACAAGGTCAAGTATAACGAAGATGGCTCCATCCAGAAATACAAGGCTCGTCTCGTCGCAAAAGGTTACTCCCAACAACCAGGGATTGACTTTAACGAGACATATGCTCCTGTTGTCCGCATGGAGACTATCAGGTCAGTCCTTGCTCTTGCTCTCAACTTAAATTACCAGTCTTTCAATTAGATGTCAAGTCAGCATTTTAAATGGGGAGCTTGAAGAAGAAGTATATGTTGAGCAACCAAGGATATCTCATCGAAGGCAAAGAAGACAAAGTATACCGCCTTCGTAAAGCCCTTTATGGGCTTAAGCAAGCACCTAGGGCCTGGAATAGCAAAATAGATGGCTACCTACTTCAAAATGGGTTTACAAAAAGCCCAAGTGAGCCATCACTATATATCAAGGCCCAAGGATCACAAGATTTTCTCATATTGTGTCTTTATGTAGATGATCTAATCTACACAGGCACTAATTCAAAAATGATTAAGGAATTTAAGAAGGCAATGATGTCGGAATATGAAATGACCGACCTTGGAGCCATGAAATATTCCTTGGCATGCAAGTCAAGCAAAGCCCAGGAAAATATTTCTCTCACAAGAGAAATATGCAGACGACCTTCTTAAGAAATTTAACATGAGTGAATGCAAGCCATTGGCTACACCAATGGCACTTAATGAAAGGCTATCTAAAAACGATGGCAAAGAGAAGGTCGATGCATCAATATATCGAAGTTTGGTCGGCTCTCTCATCTACCTCACACATACTAGGCCCGACATAGTAAATGCTGTCAGCATAGTATCCAGATTTATGAGTGAGCCAAGTAAGGCTCACTTAGCAGCAACAAAAAGGATTCTCAGGTATGTCAAAGGAACAAAAAGTTATGGAATTCTGTACGAAACAGAGGAGAATCACAAGCTTA
Source organism: Beta vulgaris subsp. vulgaris (assembly GCF_026745355.1). Taxonomy (NCBI): domain Eukaryota; kingdom Viridiplantae; phylum Streptophyta; class Magnoliopsida; order Caryophyllales; family Amaranthaceae; genus Beta; species Beta vulgaris. Next base: position 43,223,372 of record NC_079208.1, read on the forward strand.
CAGGATACACAGACAGCGATGGGCCGGAAGCATTGACGATCGGAAGAGTACAAGTGGATACGTCTTCCAGTTGGGAACCAAGACTATTTCTTGGTCATCAAAGAAACAAGCTACAATAGCTCTGTCATCAGCGGAAGCAGAGTATGTAGCAGCAACAAGTGCAGCATGTGAAGCAGTATGGCTTAGAAGAATTCTCGATGATCTACAACAGACATCAGAAGAACCAACAACTATCTACTGCGACAACATGTCTGCAATAGCCATGACAAAGAATCCAGTCTTTCACAGTCGCACGAAGCACATCGAGATACGACATCATTTCATCCGAGAGTTGGTCGACAAACAAAATCGAGCTTCAATTCTGCAAAACGGGGGAGCAGCTTGCAGACATATTCACAAAAGCAATTCCAACTGAGAAGTTTATCCAATTTAGAAGACAACTCAAAGTACAAGAATTTTCAGATTAAGGGGGAGTATTAGATAATTAATCTAGAAAATTCTACATATCTATGTATTCTAGATTAATCCTAGGAAAATACTAAGTGACAATATCCTAGAAATATCTAGACAAGTAAGTACCTAGAAAAATCTAACCTAAGACACTTATGGAATTAGCCTAGAGTACTCTAGAACATGCAAGTGTATTGATGTGTTTGCAAGTTGCAACACCACCGACATACCCAAGTATAAATATGTAATGAAGCATGCATGATGAGTGTCAAGCCAAATCATCAATAAAAGCAATCAACTTCTCAAATCTATATTCTCTCCCTCAACTCTCATATTCAAGCATTATATTTACTTACAATAATCATATTACTCAAAATCATCAATAAAAGCAATCAACTTCTCAAATCTATATTCTCTCCCTCAACTCTCATATTCAAGCATTATATTTACTTACAATAATCATATTACTCAAAACTCATCAAACACATCCGCCCATAATTTCTAACATAGACTTTCCAATCAGGAACATATATCTGCTCTCGCTTAGGAGCATTATCATGCATCTCATCAATCTCGCAAGGACCACTTACACGTCTAGAACATGTAGGAGCACACTCATCCTCTTTGGTGGAAGATTGGTGAACACATAGGGCAGCCTTTGAAGTAGATGGATTTATTGGTTGGGCACCAACATGAGAATCCCTCTCATTGCCTGAATTACTATGACCTAAAGGGATTGGCTATACCAGATCATAATTGTATGGGTCCTACCAAAGTTTGCTAGCGGACACCTATACGAGCCGAAAGCAAACTATGAAGACGTGAACTCATAAAAGACAAAGCACATACCTTCTGATCATTGGCCGAGACTGCCGTCGCGGCCTCAGAAAACGACAAAGCGAAGGGAATCTTCCCTCTGACCAGTTAATTACAGCAGTACAAGTGTCACAGGATTACGCACCCTGTCAGGTGAATAGTACGCCTATAAATAGCCAATCAGTACTATTCCTGCAGGTACATTCTCTCATACTAAAAATAGCTTATCTCTCTCTAAGCTTTCTCTCTCTCTAAAATCCTCCTGGGCATTAGCTGACTTCAGCGTCAGAGGGGGTTTCCTCGAAACACCCCCGAGAGTAGCTCACGTTTGTTATCTGTGCAGATCATCCCTCACGGACATTCACTCTCTTGTCGGACACTCCTAAAAGTCTGACACCGTTTTCGATACCGAAACAACTGGCGCTAGAAGGAGGGGGACTTTCACCCTTCTAAGGTATCTGTCATGGAGGATGCAAACAATACTACCCACGGTCAGCCCGAGCCCGAGCAGGGTCAGACTTCCTCGCAGCCAGTTATCACTGGGGCGATAGGACATCCACAGTTCCATTACCGGACACCAGGAAACGAAGAACAAACCCCAAACAGCAATGTGCCATTCAATCTGGCTCAGTTAAGTCAATTCTCTCCCGAACAATTACAAACTGTAGCGTCATTCATCCAGATGCTGAAAGGTAATCCTCAACAAAATGCTCCTCCCAACATCTGGCGGCACCCGTAAGCGACCACTGGCTACGGCTGGTAGGAACGCGGACGGTACCCCGCTTCGAAAGATGCAATCCTTGGGAAGGGAGGGGCGTGAGATGGAGAGGAAGATAGATCGATCTGACTATGAGGAAGAGGTTCTAGAAACGGAGGAGCTATACCACTCTGAAGAAGAAACACAGGGTTACTCTCGCCGTGAGTACAGCACCGCTGGTGCTAGTAACTATTCGGCCGGGGGTCACCTCTTGATCAAGCCCAAGCTCTCCCCCTTCACTTTGGAGATACTAAATCATCCTATGATGAGGATCAAGATGCCGTCCTCCAAGTACGATGGCACTTCAGACCCTGACGATCATGTTGCAGCCTATGAGGGACACATGTTCCTTTATACTCAGGTGGACGCCATATGGTGCAAAGTCTTTCCATCAACTCTGACGGGAATAGCTCAGACGTGGTTTAAAAGCCTCAAACCAGGTAGCATCTCCAGTTTCTCTCAGCTATAGTTTATGTTTAGTACATATTTTGTAAGTAACAGGCGCCGTGAGCGCACTACTGGGGAATTGCTCTCGGTCAAGCAAGGTGCCAATGAAAGCTTGAGGGATTATATTGGCCGTTTCAATGTCGAGGCGGTCTTGATACCTCGATTGCAGCAGGATGTGGCCGTTTTAGCTTTAATGACAGGACTGAAGGAGGGATCACCCTTCCAGAACTACTTGGGTCGAAAATCCTATACATCTCTGGGTCCCGTCCTTGGCAAGGCCAATGACTATATAAGAGGGGAAGAGTTTGATAAGGCCGTAAGCAGCCGAGAGTCAGAAAGAAAGGATGACAAGCAGAAAAAGGAGAAAGGCCGTGAAACGGATCGAGTCCGAGATGAAAGAAAGCAAGAATCAAACATGGTCAAAATAGGAAATGACGGGGAAAGGGAGAATGAGAAGTATGATCGCGACCGCAGAGATCGTGAAAAAAGCAGCCGAGAGGGAGGTGAACGCAAGGAAAGATTTGATGCGTACATCTAGCTTACCACCTCAAGAAGCCAGATTTTTCTGATGAACAAAGATAGTGACAAGTGGCAGCGTCCAAAGCAGATGTTTCATAAAAACCGTGACAAGAGCAAGTGGTGTGATTTCCATGGGGATCACGGCCATCTAACTGAAGATTGCCGGCACTTGAAGGATAACCTGGAGGATTTGATAAGAAGGGGTTACTTCAGTCAGTATAAGGCTCAAACCAAAGAGGGCGATTTGGTAAAGCCAGCGAATCGAAATGATCAGTTTCGGATCAGCGAGATTCATGTTATTAGCGGAGGTCCCATCCACGGAGGAAGTGTTAATGGTGCGAAGGCAAGCTTGAAGGAGTTCAGGCATCATGTCAATTTCAATGCAAGCCTGTCATGGAAAAGTCCGCCAGCAATGCCAGCGATGTCATTCACGCTTGAGGACGCTAAACATGTCGTTTACCCTCATGACGATCCATTGGTAGTAACACTGAAAATCTCAAACTGCCTGGTTCACAGAATTTTAGTGGATGGGGGCAGTTTTGCAAACATTCTATACTTGTCAACATTTGAAAAACTCATGATTGGCCGAGAGTACCTTAAGCCGGTCAGATATCCTGTCATCGGATTCACGGGGGCATCAGTGGTACCAGAAGGAGTGATTTCCCTCCCAGTGCGTATAGGGGAAGATGATATAGCCAGAGATGTCATGACTGAGTTCCTAGTGGTGGATGTTCCGGGAGCATATAACGCCATCATCGGACGCTCTTTCATTCATGACGCCCAAGGTGTCGTCTCAACTTACCATCTGACAATGTTGTATGTTTCCAATGGCGGATCAACATCAAGGTTAAAGGGTAACCAAGAGATGGCAAGGTCATGTTGCTTGACAACACTAAAGCAACCTGCCAAAAGATTCCCAATAGAGAATCATGACCCGCCATCAAGAAAGCAGAGGAGGGCCCAGAGGAGAGCCCAAATTGAAGGAAATGAGGATAATGAAGCAGAGGAGGTACATATTGTCCGAAAGAGTAAGGAAGTACCACTGGAAGAATTAGAGTCCCGGCCAGAGGATGAGCCGAGACCAAAACCAGACAGAGAAACCAGGCAAGAAGCATTAGCGGATGATCTTGCCAGGTCGGTCACTGTCGGGATGGACATGGACCCAGAGGTCAGGGTCAACCTGGTGACTCTCCTAAGAGAAAATGCTGACATATTTGCATTCTCGGCGGATGAGATGTCGGGAATAGACCCGGCCGTGATGGTCCATCGTTTAAACGTCGACAGCGCAGTCCGGCCAGTAAAGCAGAAGAAAAGGGCTTTTTCAGCCGAGAAGAATAAGGCCATCAAAGAGGAAGTAGAAAAGCTAATAGCGGCCGATTTCAGCGAACCTTGTGACTATCCAGAATGGCTAGCAAATGTAGTGATGTTGAAGAAGGCTAATGGCCAATGGCGCATGTGCGTAGACTTCACAAATCTGAATAGGGCATGCCCTAAGGATTGCTATCCTCTGCCAAGGATAGACCAGCTAGTAGACTCCACTGGTGGACATGCTCTACTGAGTTTCATGGACGCATTCTCGGGATATCATCATATCAGTTTGTTAAAAGAGGACCGGAAGAAAACAACATTTATTACGGATGGAGGTGTGTACAACTACAAGGCAATGCCTTTTGGTTTGAGAAACGCTGGCGCGACCTATCAAAAGTTGGTCGACAAAGTCTTTGCGGACTAGAAAGGTCGCAATATAGAAGTATATGTGGACGACTCCATCGTGAAAAGTAAAACTGACCGGGAGCACTTGGCGGACTTGGAAGAAACGTTCAATACGCTGAGAGAATACAACATGAAGTTAAACCCAAAAAAGTGTGTCTTTTGCGTGAGAGCAGGAAAATTCTTTGGATTTATGGTGAGTAAAAGAGGCATTGATGCGAACCCGGACAAAGTCCAAGCAATTTTGAACCTCCCCGAGCCGAGAGGAGTCAAGGACATCCAGAGATTGATAGGAAGGATGGCTGCCTTAACAAGATTCATCTCAAAATCGGTCGATAAGGCCCTTCTATTTTTTGCGCTGCTAAGAGGGAACAAGAAATTTGAATGGGGAGAGGAACAGAGTAAGGCTTTCTCGGCCGTTAAAGAGCACCTTGCAAGACTGCCAACAATATCGAGGCCGGAAGCTGGAGATACGTTGCAATTGTATATCTCGGCCTTTCCCAAAACCGTGGCCGTGGTACTGGTAACAGAGAAGGAGAAGCAGCAGCATCCAGTATATTTTGTTAGTCACATCCTCAACGGCCCTGAAAACTGTTACCAGCTAATTGAAAAAATGGCCCTAGCAGTCATCATAGCGGCCAGAAAGCTCATGCCTTACTTCGATTGTCATCCAATACAAGTGTTAACGAATCAGCCATTGGAAAAAGCACTGCAAAGAATGGACACTTCCGGACGTCTGCTGAAGTGGCCGTGGAATTGTCGGAATATGATATCCAGTATAAGTCGCGAACAGCCAAAAAAGCCCAGGCATTAGCCGACTTCATAACCGAGGCATACGAAGAGAATGAGGTAAAAGAAGAGGAGTCATGGTTGTTGGAAGTCGATGGATCTTCTGCCGCGAGTGGAGCAGGGGCCGGGATTGTGATAACCAGCCCAGAGGGAAATGTCTTTGAATATGCGATTAAGTTTGCATTCCCAGCCTCAAACAACGAATCAGAATATGAGGCGGCCGTTGCCGGACTGAGAATGTGCATCGCGACAGGAGCCAAGAACGTCCTCTTAAAAACAGATTCACAGCTAGTCAGCGGTCAACTCAGAGGAGAGTTCGAAGTCCGAGAGGCCAATATGATCAAGTATGTAGAGAAAGCCAAAGAGGTAATAGCCCAGCTGGAATAGTTTGAGGTTGAGGCAATCCCTAGGGCCAAGAATATGAAGGCGGATGCGTTATCCAAGCTTGCCAGCTCAGAATCCGTCCATATTGAGGGGATCGTAGTTATTGACATACTTAAAGAAAAGAGCATAGCTCGGAGGGTGGCCGTAATAAACAACATTGATCAGCAAGGAGAATGGTTCACAGAAATGGTGGATTACAAGCTGACAGGAGCACTCCCGGCGGATCCCATGTCTGCTAAGAAACTGCAAATACAGGCTAGTTGGTATGTAATTTACCAAAATGAGCTGTACAAGAAGTCGTTCAGTTTGCCGTTACTAAAATGCGCAACGGCCGCTGAGGCCATGAAGATAATGGAAGAAATTCACGAAGGAATTTGTGGGAATCACATTGGAGGGAAAGCATTGGCCTTAAAAGCACTCAGAGCTGGATTCTATTGGCCTAGTATGCTAGCAGATGCGCAGAATTATGTGAAAAGATGCGATAAGTGCCAGAGGTTCGCTCCGGTTATAAATAGGCCCGCAAATGATTTGCAGCCAATCCTGTGTCTGATACCGGTTGCACAATGGGGGATGGATATCTTGGGACCATTCACTACCGCATCAGGAGGAAGACGTTTCCTAATTGTAGGAATCGATTATTTTACAAAATGGATAGAAGCGGAGCCGACCGCAAAGATAAAGGCAAACCAAGTAAAAAAATTTATCTGGCAGAATATCATGACTAGGTTTGGCATCCCGACCGCAATCGTGTTTGATCACGGAGTTCAATTTGATTGCCGGCCCATCCAAGCTTTCCTCTCGGACTTTAGGGTCAAATTTGCATACTCAGCAGTATGTCATCCCCAAAGCAATGGCCAAGCAGAGGCTGCGAACAAACAGATCCTGAACGCCTTGAAGAAGAAGTTAGATGAGTTCAAAGAAAAGTGGGCTGAAATGGTGCCGGCCCTTTTATGGGCAAATAGGACAACTGAAAAAGAATCAACAGGAGAAAGTCCTTTTAGGTTAGCCTTTGGGGCAGAAGCAGTGCTGCTAGTAGAGGTAGGTCTGCCCACTTACCGAGTAAAGCATCAAGTCTTAGAGAAGAATGATCAGGCACTAAGGGAGGACCCGGATTTCTTGCCCGAGATAAGACTGAAGGCAGAACTGAGAGCAGGAATGTACAAAGACCGAATCAGCAAAGCATATAACAAGAGGGTCATGGAAAGGCCGCTAGCTGAGGGTGAATTGGTTCTGCAAAGGACGGCTGCTACCGGAAAAGCGCATGCTGAGCGTAAGCTAACTGCTAACTGGGAGGGCCCATATATCCTAGCTCGGAAGATAGGTCTCGGATCCTTCATCCTCAAGGGAATGGATGGGAAGGAACTCGAGAAGTGCTGGAATGCTGATGTCCTTAAAAAGTATTATGTGTAGTCAAGAAATGATGTAATGGGCCGAGAGCCTCTGATTGCATTATATATAAATAAGACTCTGTCAGCATTCTAATATATTTTGCTTTTTACTTTCCATTGTTCCCCACATCTTATTTGAAAAATAGTAATCGGTTAACGGCCACATAACAAGCAAAACAAACAACGCCATATGACAGGCATAACAATTGTTAACAGCCATATGACATGCTAAATAATTGTTAACGGCCAAATAATAGGCAACATAAACGTTAACGGCCATATGACAGGCAAAATAATTGTTAACTGCCATATGACAGGCGCAATAAAGGTTAACGGCCATATGACAGGCAATAATCGTTAACGGCCATATGACAGGCAAAATAATCGTTAACGGCCATATGACAGGCAAAACAAATATCAACAGTCAAATGACAGGCAAAACAAACGAGAGCAAAATAATTACTAATGGCCATATAACAGGCCCTGAACAAGAAAAAGTTGAAGAAATTAAGCAAGTTCATAAATGTCAAAAGGCGATGTACTTCAAACACAAAAGGTGAATCATAAATTACTGGCATGGCGGCCAACTACAAACAAAATTAGGCAGCCACTCAAAACACGGCATTTATGAATTCAGTAGCAAAAATTAGTTCAAAAGTTTACATGCCATTTAAAGGCTGACAGCTATAAACTATTACAAACTATTGGACGCTACAGAAGAGGTTGAAGATGACCGCCAAAGTCTTCAGGAAGGAGGCACCTCATCTTCAATAGCAGGCAGGATGTTGGCAATAACGTCTTTAGGGCAGATGTAGGGCTCATCCACCAAGGGACGCTGATGGACGCCTTCACCAAAAGCGGTCTCCATTCGCTCCCAATCGAAATCAGGATAAGAATGGCAGACACACCTCTTGGCGGCCTCCCATCCGCAATCATATCGCTCGCCCAGAAGTCCGACGAATTCATCAGACTTCTTGAAACCGGCCACAGCAGTGTGGCGGGCTTCAGCCACAACAGCCTCCACTGCACTATTTGTCTCGTCCTTGGCAGCTTGGAGAGCAGTTTCCAAGTTAGAATGCTTGACTCTGAGATCCTCCAAGTCCTTAGCCTTCTGCCGCAATCCCTCCAGCTCCTTGTCGGCCTCAGTTTTGGCCCGCTTTTCAGACTCCAGGTCGGTCTTCAGCTGAGTGATCTGAGAATGAAGATCGTCCCGGTCAGCCTCCAAGCCCTTGATGACCCCACTGGCGCTCTCAACTACGCGCTGGTACTCCAGGTACTGAGCTATAAGCTCAACAGTAGAGTTCCCGGCCTATAAAACACAACAAGAGAAAGGGTTAAATAAAAAACGATATATATATATATATATATATATATATATATATATATATATATATATATGTATATGCACTTACCACAACAAGGTCGTGAGCCAATTGAGTAGCAGGCGCCACCAACTTATCGGCAGGGCGGTCGAATGGCAGCTGGAGCCCCTTTAGAAGACGGTACCCCAGAGTACCGCCATTAGCAGGGATATCAACGAAGATAGATTCATCTTCCCTCACATCCAGAGCTGGTCTGAACGGCTGGCCGGCACTAGAAGGAGGATGAAAGAGGGCAGCTTTGACAGAGGCGCAAAGAGGGACAATGTTCATCTCAATCCACTCCTGGGCCCGGCAGTAAATTCCCGGACCTAGGTCCGAGAGAAAGCTTGGCCTGCTGAGCATCTCGTACAACCTCTGACGGATGGAAGAGCTAGACCCCAAGGCAGCTTCCTTGCTGCGAGCCAAAGAATTCGAGGACCGCTGAACTTCCGGCACAGGATCCCGGATAGGGGAGATAGAGAGCCCCTGATTTTCATTGATGGTCACGTCCATAGAATCAACTTCTACGGACTGACGCTTGTTAGGGGTCTCAACCTCAGGATCCCTGGCGCGCCGGCGGGAAGTGCTACCACCACCCCTGTTAATAGGGACTTGGATGGTGGAGCAAGTTGGAGTTGGCTCCCCTCGACCGGGAGCCCGACCTTGAGTTCGTCCGGCACGACGAACCGTTCTCCCAGCTCGGCCACCGCGACCAGGATTCCGGTCAGCACCACGTGGGCCGCCAATAAGCCCATGGATGGTGTCGTAGTCAAAGATAGGCTCTTCTGGAGCTTGAGTCATTGGATGCAATTGGTCGTCTAAGCCCAAATCTTCCAAATCCAAGTTGACGTCACCTGAAAAGGAAATCACAAGTGAAGCGCAAGTCAATTAGTACGTCAGTGTATCAAGAAAATATATATCTATAAACATGCATAAATTCCAAAGGATCTTGTCGGACCAGAATTCATGTTACACACCTTCTGGATGAGTCCGGCATAGAAAAACGACAGACAAAGGCTCGTTACCAAGAATATACTTGGCATGGGGAAGCCAAGTACAAGGAATTCTCATCTCAGTCTCCTCCCCCTCCACGGCCACGTCCACTGAGCCAAAGTATTTAAAAGCTTCTTTCTCGGCCTCAGACAAATCATACTTAGGAATATCCTCCATCCTTGGTTAAGGCTTGGTAAAGTGGTGGCGAAGAGGAAAATCATCCGGGACCTTAAGCTAGTAGAAAGCTCCCTGCCAACTCTTTAGACCACTCATCTTCGGATAAACAGTCATTTTGTCCTTGTATGTCATCAGAGACCACCAACCTTTCTCGGCGGAGCTGTTCCGCCTCAACCAGTGCAAATGTCGGAACAAGTTCAAGGTCTTAGGAAAGCCCAAATAGCGGCAAACCCAGACGTAAGCAACTATATTCCTCACGGCCAAGGGTGTCAGCTGAGCAAGGCAGGCATTGAAGGCCTGAAGGATCTTCACCAACACCAGGTCTAGCGGAAATCGTAGCCCAAACTCAAAGTGATGGGCATACACAGCTACATGACCGGCAGGACAGTCGATCACCTTTGCTCCCTCAGTCGGGATCACTAGACTATACTCGGGCGGAAACCCATACAACTTCCTAGCAACCTCACAATAGTTCAGCTCCAAAGCTGCTGCCCGCCAGTTTTTGTAGATGACGGTCTTCTTGGGGCGTCACTACAGTCCAAGGGCAGCCATCTCCCAGAATGGAGAGCATCAGTTCGGGCCGGGATGACGTCGGGCCGAGAAGAGGAAGGCATGGCAGAGCTCTCGCCTATGTCAATTTGACGGGGACGGGAATCATGGTCACGGCCAGAGAATGAAGGGGAAGCATCAGTCTCCATGCTGGCGATAGAGTCACTATCGGAACCTAAATTGACAACAGGAGGGTGAGAGGGGTGAGAAGGAGTTGAGTCCCGGGCAAGACGGTCAAAAACACTAGGGTCAGTAACGACCCCAGCATCGGCCAAACTTTCTAACCATGCATGCTCTCTCAAGGGTTGAACATCCAGACCGGGAACAGCATCAGGGGAAGGGTGCCTAAGGGTCCTACGGGCCAGAATTTGGTGTCTCAGTTCCTTAAGTGTTTGATTATCCCCACTCATCCTAGCGGTCAAGAACTGAGTAGTCAAGTTGGCTCGCTCAGGGGAAGAACGGTCATTCAAAAATTTAGATCTAAGTTCTCTATCCCTGTCAGCGGTAAGAGAAAGATCAGCTAAAAGGCGAGTTCTCCCATCTGGGGGCTAGAATCCGACGAACTAGGTCTGCCATGAAAAGAAGGTGAAGAGGGTTCACTCTCAGTCATGAAATTAGTGCCTAGAGAGTTTTGACTATCTGACTGGTCCGACATGATCTCAAGGAAGAAAAAAAACGGCAAGAAAAACTAAAAGTTATGAGAAAGGGTACCTGAGTGGAAACACATGCGAAAGTTAAGAGTCCCGAAAAAGTGCCCCAAAAAGCGCCCTTCAAGCAAATGCTCGTCGGAAAAAATGTCGCAATAGAGCCGAAGAAACTTCCAAAAGCAAACCCAGAAAAAGCACCAAAAGATGAAAGAACTTTTTCGGATATTGTGAAGGGGATGAAGAAAAGTAACAAGCTTTGGCAATTTTGAAGCAAAAGATATAATTTGGAACCAAGGAACAGCGAGTTTGAAGTTCGTAGGAAAGTGAAAAAAACCAGAGAAAGAGTCTGAGGGAAAGAGAAGAAGTTGAGAAAAGTGAGAAGAAAAAGGGATTTCGCTTTTAAATGCTAAAACGAGAGGTTGAGATTAAAAACGAACCAGCTACTCTCACAGATTGATGACAAATATCACCTGCACAGCATACCCTAAAAAAAACATAAGAAAAAACGAGCGGATTACACTTTTCGAAAATCAAGGACTTTCCCCGGGTTGACACGTGGAGGCAATAAAACCCCAACCAGAGAGCATGTCAAATTCGTCCACGTCATCACAACATCCATGACGGCCCCGACCGTCAAAAATGTTGGGGGGCTAGTTGTATGGGTCCTACCAAAGTTTGCTAGCGGACACCTATACGGGCTGAAAGCAAACTATGAAGACGTGAACTCATAAAAGACAAAGCACATACCTTCTGATCATTGGCCGAGACTGCCGTTGCGGCCTCAGAAAATGACAAAGCAAAGAGAATCTTCCCTCTGACCAGTTAATCACAGCAGTACAAGTGTCACAGGATTACGCACCCTGTCAGGTGAATAGTACCCCAATAAATAGCCAATCAGTACTATTCCTGCAGGTACATTCTCTCATACTAAAAATAGCTTATCTCTCTCTCTCTAAGCTTTCTCTCTCTCTCTAAAATCCTCCTGTGCATTAGCTGACTTGAGCGTCGGAGGGGGTTTCCTCGAAACACCCCCGAGGGTAGCTCACGTTTGTTATCTGTGCAGATCATCCCTCACGGACATTCACTCTCTTGTCGGACACTCCTAAAAGTCTAACACCTTTTTCGATACCGAAACAATAATCATAGTCATTGAATCGAGTTTCTGTCTCGATGAAAAGATAAAAAAAATACTAAGAGTTAGCAAAGCATCAAACTAGCTAGGAAGGAACATTTGAAAAACATCATACTAGTATTGCTAGAATTTGAAATTATGTTTGCATGCAAGAGAGAGACAACTATGATTCCTAGCTAGTGAAACCAGTTCACAGCTTGCAGTTATGTCCATATGGGAATGAGGATCAGTTTTCGGCCAAAAGTTATGGTGTTTCTATGGATAAATAACAACTTGTCTCATATTTTATGGTGCCAGAGGGGGCCAAATCCAATTTACAAGTCAAAGGTGACCAATGGTTGGTAGATAAGAGGCAAAAGAGCTGAAATGCTTTCTTCAGAGTTCAGATAGCAAAATAATAATCATGTTGAAAAAGATAGGGGAGGGAAGGGGAAGAGTGAGTTTGCCTTTTTCTTACGAAAGCTTTCCATCATTGAAGTATTTGCCTATTTGGTTTATCAACAAGGGAAGGAAAATGAATCATCCCATGTCATTCCCTTCCCTTCTCCATGTTATATTCAAACAAGGGTAATTAGAGCGACGGAGAAATAATGACTTCATTTTATATTTAAAATCAGCAACGTTGCCTTCTACGAGCATGCTTACAAGTCACCTCGTGAATCTACCAATTAAGCTTCCCACAAGGTGTTCTCTGTGCCCCTAGAGAAAGTATTAGTTGTGTGTATAAACTAAGTAAAACCATTCCTAATTTTTGATATTATAGTAAGATGAAAAGATCTTACATGTATGTGAAACCGCAATTCTTCAAAATTATTGAGGTTATCAGCTTATGTCAAATTAGGATTAATTACCATCCCCTTTCTCATTTATCATCCAAATATATTTATACAACTTAGTTAAAGAGTCTTATTAGGAATAACAATCCTATTCCTAATATGTATCATATATAAAGTCCTAACACCCTCCCTCAAGTTGGAGCATGCAAATTGCGTACGCCCAACTTGGAAAACAAAAATTCGAAACTGAGTCCTACCAAACTGAAACTTAGTAGCAACATATAACGGACTCACTAAGCCTTCGGTGATAGCATCACGAACAAAATGACAATCAGCCTCAATGTGTTTAGTATGTCATGAAACACTAAATTCTTGGCAATATACAACGTAGATTGATTGTCGCAATATTATCGCATCCCTGCAGGATGCTGAACTCCAAGATCACCAAGGAGCTGCTTTAACCACTTTAATTCACAAACAATGGCAACCATAGATCGATAACGAGACATTGTAGGCTGCTTCATAGTCTTCCAGGAAACAGGAGAATAGCCGAACAATAATACGAACCAACCACTCAAAGAGTGCCTAGTAAGAGGACAACTTGCCCAATCAGAATCACACCACCCTTCCAGGCGGAGATCGCTATCAGAACGAAATAATACACCATGTGCTGAATTTTTCGTCAAATATCGAACCACTCGTAGAGAGGCCTCCCAATAGGCAACTTTAGGAGCCTGCATAAACTATGACAAAATATCAACAGAATATGTCGAATCGGGTCTAGTAACAGCTAGATAAATCAATGCGGCCCATCAATCTGTGAAATTTTTCTGCATCCTCAAATAAAGGACCATCAGCCAAAGCGAGCTGATGGTGCTGCTCCATAGGAAATTCTACCGGCTTGGCACCCAATAGGTCAACCTTAGATATGATTAGGGGTGCTTATTGAGCGAGTCGAGCCCGAATAGCACTGGGCTCGGCTCGAGCTCCTTGATCTTTTCATGGGCTCGGCTCGGCTCATTAGCTCGTCGAGCATGTGGGAGCCGAGCTTGGCTCGAGCTCGTGATTAGAACTTGCGACTCGAGCTCAGCTCGTGAGCTCGTTTAGGCTCGGCTTGTGCGCTCGTTTAGGCTCGGCTCGTGAGCTCGTTTAGGCTCGGCTAGGGGTGTTAACGAGCCAAATTGAAACCGAACTTAACTAGGATCGAGCTCGAGTCCAAAAATTGCAACTCGGCTCGAATTCGAATATAACTTCAAGGTTCAACCCTAAGCAAGTCTAAGGTCATAGTTCATAGGCCCGAACGTTTAGTAGTTCGAAGGCCCAATAACTAACACTTGTTATTGCATACCCAAGTAAGTAGTAGCAGGCCTATGGTAGAGAGTTAGGGAGTGAAACGTTTCTTTTATAAAGCCTCTAACTCACACCCTCATCCTATAATTCCACTGATGTGGGACTTTAGAAAGCCAAATTTCTTTCTCACTTGCTTCCATCTTGCAACATTGCTCCCCATTGTCCATGCGTGAATTCTCTTTGGTAATTATTTCACTTTCTCTTTCTCTCTCCTCTTTCTATTTCAAGTGTGAGAATGATCAAACAATCAGACCTTAATGAAAATACCCTTTTTAATTATTTTTACCTTTTCGTTTTATCTTTCTTCTATTATATACTTTAGTTAATATCTTAAAAGAAATACTTAATATAATTTTTAAAACTCGGCTCGAGCTCGAATATAACTTCAAGGTTCAACCCTAAGCAAGTCTAAAGTCATAGGTCCATTAGGCCCGAACGTTTAGTAGTTCGAAGGCCCAATAACTAACACTTGTTATTGCATACCCAAGCAAGTAGTAGCAGGCCAATGGTAAAGAGTTAGAGAGTGAAATATTTCTTTTATAAAACCTCTAACTCACACCCTCATCCTATTCCACCGATGTGGGACTCTAGAATGCCAAATTTCTTTCTCACTTGCTTCCATCTTGCAACATTGCTCCCCATTGTCCATGCGTGAATTCTCTTCAGTGATTATTCCCACTTTCTCTTTCTCTCCCCTCTTTCTATTTCAAGTGTGAGAATGATCAAAAAATAACACCTTAATGAAAATACCCTTTTTAATTGTTTTTAGCTTTTTTTTATCTTTCTTCTATTATATATCTTAGTTAATATCTTAAAAGAAATACTAAATATAATTTTTAATATATAAAAATAATTTTTTAATATATAAACAATTTTTTAATATATAATAATTTTTTAATATAAAATATTTCTTTTAGTATAAAATAATAATCGAGCTGTTCACGAGCTTTACGAGTCGAGCTTTGCCTAGCTAGCTCGGCTCGGCTCGCCTCGTTTAAGTCTCGAGTCGAGCTTCAACAAGCCGAGCTTTGACCGAGCCGATCCCGATCTGCTTGCGAGCTTGTTAGGCTCATTATCACCCCTAGATATGATATCCAAGGCATATTTGCATCGACACATAAAAATTCCCTACAGCCCCTGACAATTTCAAGGCCTAGGAAATACTTCAAAGCACCCAAATCCTTCATTCTAAAACATTTTTCAAGGTAAGGTTTGAAGTTTAGTAAAGCTTCCTGATCATTCCCTGCGATAATCATATCATCAACATAAATAAGAACGTTCCTCCTAGTCAAAGTGAGCAAGGAATAATCATAATACGACTGCTTAAAACCACATGCTTTCAGCGTAGTGGCTAATTTAGCAAATTAACATATAGGCGCTTGCTTCAAGCCATACAATGATTTCTTCATCCTGCACACCACATTAGTATTTCCTCCCTGAAAACCAGGCTGAATTTTCATATACACTTCCTCCTCCAAATCATCATGTAAAAAGGCTTTATGGACATCCTTCTGATGAATGTCACCGCTGTAACGGCCAGGAAAGTGCGAACGGTAGTCATTTTTGCTACAAGAGAAAATGTTTCACTATAATCAATTCATTCCACCTGATGATGACCAGATTTAACCAATCTGGCCTTCAATCTCTGCAATTTCTACTACCCATCATATTTTTCTATATAAACCCACTTACTCCCCAAGGCCTTCTTGCCGAGGGAAGAGGTTGCAATTCTCATCCCGTTTCTCATTCATCATCAGGATATATTTATACAACTTAGTTAAAAAGAGTCCTAGTAGGAATAGCAATCCTATTCCTAATACATATCATATATAGAGTCATAACAGCTTCACCTTCATCAATAAGGTGAAGCATAGTCTTTGCCAACTTAACAATGAGGAAAAGGAAAAATATACGTAACTTCTTATAAAACAAGTGTCCAGTGTACCACTAGAAAGTTGAACTAAAGAACCGTATGCATCCATGATAAAACAAACCAGTTAATAGATTGAGAATCTTTAACAAAGAATTCACTGGCGGATTTAGCATAAGGTGAGGGAACTTCAACTAATAAATAATTTTACAGTCTTCAAATATTTCCTTATAGGAGTTCCTAACAATTATTTGTAAAATTTACTATTGGCCTATTTGATGTACCCCCACAAATACTTTGTTTAGATCCGACCATAAATGGTTTATTGTCAGTTCTTCACCTCAAAATATAATTTATATTTATTTCAAGTTCAACAAGTTCATATTAAGTTGCAAACTTGCAATAAGCACTACCCAAGTCCATTTGATCACTCTAGAACTACATTAAAGTTTAAATAAGTTAAAAATAAATTCAAAAAATTAAATTATAATAATTAGTCACATGCAAGTGAAAAATAAAAAAAACTAGAAGTTCTTAGAAAAAGTTGCACAAGGTTGTCAGCAAAGAATTACCAACACGACAATCAAAGTCCAATCCTCCACCTTGTTGTAGACAAGCTGACAAGGCAACATAAAAACTTTCTATTCACTTTATTTTCATTCTTTATATAAGAAAAAATAAGTTTGAATAAAGTCTAATAAATTCAGTTCAATAAAGATAAGCATAAGATCAGATAAGTTGAGATAAGCAAATATTTATTAAAATACTCTATATTAAGGCTTCGTTTGGTTGGATATAAAATACTTTTAATATAAAATAATTTTTTATATAAAACATTTTATAATAAAAAATACAATTACAAAGCTAATTTTTCTTTGTTTAGTTCAATGTAAAGAAAGGTATCGGAAAAAGAGAAATGAAAGGGGAATGGATATGATGGATAAGCAGAGAGTAAAAAGTCCCTAACGAGGAGAAAGAAAAATGGATTTGTCCTTTTTTTTGAAAGGAAAATGATTTTCACGAGCTTTTCTTACCCTAATGAAAAACTTGTTTTACAACAGAATATGATTAAAAAAAAAACTCACTTTCATGTAAAGCATTTTACACTCTACCAAATACTATTTAAAACAGCTTGAGAACAACACAATTAATCTCAACCTACTGCTAGAACTTGTAAGCTTCTAAAAACGATGTCTAAAGAGTACTACTTCGGTCCCGTAATATAGTCCTTGCATACCTTTTTGGGTATCTCAAAATGTTGTGCCTATTTCTTTTATATCAATTTGTTTGGACTAAATTATCCTTCATTTCTACATAAAACTTTCCGAAATACCCTACCTTTCTTTTAAATATTTGCCCTATTTATTATTTTACACCATTTATTGCTCTTCATTTTATTTTAAAGGAAAAAGAAGAAAAAAATAGTTCCAAGACAAAAATATCCAATAAATAATTACTTTTTTTTTTAGAGGAAATAAACATTTACTTAAATATATGTTTTTGTGAAATCCTAAAACTCCTTCCATTTTCTTAATTCTTGTGGAAAATATATAAGTGAGCGTTATATGTTGGTGTTTACTCACATTCAGCATCAAGCCCAAGTTAGCAGCAAGTTACAGAAAAGGCCCAAGTTAGCAGCAAGTAACAGAAAAGGCCCAAGTTAGCAGCAAGTTACAGAAGAGGCCCAAGCTACATAAAGATCAGCTCAGCTAAACTATTAATTACAGCTCAGTGTTGTTAGTTAGAAAGTTTGTTAAGATTGTTATAACAGTTTTCACTCTTTCTAGCTTGTAATAGAGGAAATGTTTACTCAGTATAAACAGTTCCTTATGATGTTATAATTCACTATTCAGAAATATTACACAAAATCCTATTCTCTCTCTCTACATTCAATCTCCTTCATTCATATTTCCATTTTATGCAAATATGTCTGAAAATAAATCAGTTTATTCTTTGAACATGAAGTTCAAAACTATGATCAGTTAATGAACTTCAATATGGTATCATAGCAAATTTCGCGTAAAACTCTTTGATTTTTCTTCATATATATTTTCAGTAGAAAGATTGAATTGCATCCTGAGGTTTCCAGACAAAATTAGATCATTTATGATCACAATTTTAGGTTTGTTCTTCCTTTTTTTTACCTCAAATTTCTTCTAAATTTCTTCATTATCTAGCAAATTCTTATTGTTTTGTTCAAGTTCTAGGTATCTTGAACCAATTCTTTAAATTTCAAGTGGTATTGACTTGAAATTGTTTGTTAAATCTTGTTTCAAGTGGTATTGACTTGAAAGTTTTGTAGATTTTGGAAATCAAGTGGTATTGACTTGATAATCAGATTTTCTTTGATTGATCATTTAATTGATTATTTCTGTGTTAGATTGTTCAAATTTTCTTGAAATGGTTTTGTCAACCTTCATTATTTCAATTGAAAAATGATCGACATTCCTGAAAACAGTTCTTCAAACAATTCAACCTCTTCTTCTTTATCTTCTACACAAGATTCAACTAGCATTTACTTCATTTATCCATCTGAAAATCCTATTGTTCCTCTTGTATCTGAACATTTTAATGGAGTAGGATATGAAGAATGGAAGAGAAGCATGATTATTGCTCTCTCTGCTAAGAATAAAATGGCATTTGTTGATAGATCATTAGAAAAACCACTTGAAACTGATAGGTGCTTGGGAGAGATATAACAATGTTATAATATCATACGTTTTGAGGTCTCTTGATACTAGTATTGCAAGAAGTGTCATATACCGTACTACTGCAAGAGAAATTTGGCAAGATTTAGAGGAAAGATTTTCTCAGAGTTCAGGTCCTCAATTGTATTCTTTACAAACAAAGTCTTCATGATGTTACTCAAGATCCATCTACTTTAATAGCTGAATTCTTCATTAAGATTAAGAGTATTTGGGATGAGTTAAGTGCTGCAAATCCTATTCCTATTTGTACATGTACTGGATGCACATGTGGAATCACAAGGAAGATTTTAAAGCAACAACAAGAAGAGAGGTTGATCCAATCGCTGATGAAAATTGATGGCCAATACAACAATGTTAGAAGTAGTCTTTTAATGATGCAGCCACTTCCTAATGTTCAACTGGCTTACAGGCTACTCAATCAAGAAGAGAAGCAAAGACACACTAGTGCATTAACTTCTGAGAGCATAGGACATATGGCTTTCACATCATAGAAAGAAAGAAATCAAACTCATAAAGCACATAAACTCTCATCAAACAATAAGAGTTTTTCTTCTACTGAAGTTTTTCTTGTGACTTCTGTCATATGGCAGGACATACTAAAGAAAAAAGCTATAGGCTTCAAGGATTTCCACCAGGTTATGGTTCAGGAAAGGGCTATTAAGAAAAAGGTAAAAGGAAAAGAGTAGCTGATGTTGCTCATGGTGATACTGAAATCGAGAACATTGATGATGAAGAAGATGCTCCTATTCTATCAGTCAATATAATCACCTGCTTCAGCTTATCAATAAACAAGCCTCTGATGTTTAGAGACAACACTTAACTACTTATGAATTACAAGGTGCAAGTGCTCATGTAGCAAGTACTTGCTTAGTTTCTTGTTCTCATTCAAAATGAATAGTTGACAGTGGTCCTAGTGACCGTATATGTTCTAGTCTAGAACTATTTGAAACATATTCACCCACACCTAATACTATTAGTATAGCTGATAGCAAGACATCAATAGTTAAATATATTGGCATTGTCCTTCTTGATAATGGCATTAAACTTTACTATGTTCTCCATGTTCCAGGATTTAAGTTTAATCTTATATCCACGCACAACTTATGCAAAGATTTATCATGTGAAGTTATATTTTCTCACAATAAATGCATAATTCAAGGTCCCAACATGAGTCCTTCCGAAGTTCTTGGTGAACTACATTCTGGTTTGTATGCAGTGGAGAATAAGTGTTCTAAGCTGAGTAATATTCAAGATGGTGCAGCATGTACATCAGCTCTTGAAGATACCAAGTTGTGGCACTTGAGATTATGGCATATGCCTTTCAATAAAATTCATCTTGTTAATGATTATTTGCAAATAATGTTGCTTATGACACTATTTGTCAAATCTGTCCAAGAGGTAGACAACCTAGAGTTTCTTTTACTAAAGCTTCTTCTTCTACAACTGTTAAACCATTTGAATTGTTGCATGTTGATGTATGGTGGTCTTATAATTAAGGCCAAAACTCATGATGGATATAACATGTTTTTAACTATTGTAGATGATTTTACAAGACACACTTGGGTGTTCCTAATGAAACAAAAGAGTGATTAAGTTACTATTCTTTCCATGCTTATTGCTCTCATTGAAACTCAGTTTAATGCTCATGTTCTTTGCATAAGGACTAACAATGCTAAAGAGCTATGTGAAGGGAATATTTTGCAGCTTTATACAGTTAAGGGTATCCTACATCAAAGGAGTTGTACTGACTCCCCCACAACAAAATGGTTTTGTGGAGAGAAAATACAGACACCTTTTAGAGACAGCAAGGGCATTGTTTTTTCAGTCAAGAGTTCCTACAAGGTTTTGGGGACAATGTTTACTTTGTGCAGCACACCTCATAAACAGGATGCGACTCAACAATGTTCATTTCCATTCACCCTATGAGCTTTTACATGGTCATAAACCTTTTTTTAACCATTTAAAAGTCTTTGGTTGCCTTTGTTATGTTTCCACTATCAAAGCCCATAGATCCAAATTTGAACCTAAGGTCATATCTTGTATATTTTTAGGATATCCTTCAGGACAAAAAGCATACGAGGTATATGATTTAGAAAATCATAAATTTATCACTTCTAAGGATGTCATATTTCATGAGAAACATCTTCCATATCACTTTTTCTCTACACCTTCTTATCAAAATTTTGATCACTCTTTCAAACCTATTTCTCCACCTATTTTCCTACCTGCTAACATAACATTTGAAATGGAAGCATTCTTTGATATCCCCGACCCTTTCATACTCTCTACTTCATCAAATACATCTTCTTTTATTTCTTCTACTTCTGTTTCAGATCATATTCCTACCTTTGTTTCTTCACATAACAACATATCTTCTACATCTATTCCTACTGTACCTAATGATCCTGCCCCTGACCCTCCACCACTAACAAGAATCTCTACAAGACCTAAACACACTCCTAAAATATCTCGATTCATATGTTTGTGCAGCACAAAATATCACTTCTCCTTGGTGCAACATTGTTCTGTATGATCATCTTCCTCAATCCATTAAAGCTCTTATCAGTAAAACATGCTCTTTGGTTGAACCTACAAGCTAGCTACTTAGAAGCCTCTCAGGATGCTGGTTAGGTTCAAGCAATGCAAAAGGAAAGAAAGCTATTAGGTGCAAATGGGGTGTTCAAGGTTAAATTGAAGGTTGATGGTACTTTAGAAAGATTAAAAGCAAGGCTGGTGGCTAAGGGTTTGTACACAGAAGTATGGTATAGACTATGCTGTAACATTTTCACCGGTAGTGCAAATGGTTATTGTCAGGTACTTACTAGTTGTTGCAGCATTAAGAAAATGGTACATCCATCAGCTTGACATCAATAATGTCTTCCTCCATGGCACATTAGAGGAAGAAGTCTATATGAAAGCTCCTGAAGGGTACCACAATCCAGATAATTATGTTTGCAGACTTAAGAGATCCCTCTATGGTCTCAAGCAAACATCTAGACAATGGTTTGCTAGACTGCAAGTTGAATTGATTGCTCATGATTATTCTACATCTTACAATAGCAGCCATATATATATGTGGATGATATTATTTTGGATGGTCATGATCTTCCTACTATTTAACATCTCAAGTTTCACTTGCATCTTGTGTTCAGTATTAAGGACTTAGGGACATTGAACTATTTTTTCGGCATTGATGTCACACACATCAATGGAGGCATCATTTTAACCCAAAAGAAGTTTACTAAGGAGTTGATTCAAGATTATTGCCTAGATATTTCAAGGTCTGTTAAGACTCCTTTACATGTCAATCAGAAACTTCTCACAAATGAGGGAGAGTTCACCAATCCATTTCAATATAGGTGTTTAATTGGCAAACTAAAATTTCCTAACCCATACAAGACCTGATATCTCTTTTACTACACAAACCTTGAGTCTGTTTATGCACAAGCCCAGGCTCCCTCATTTACAAGCTCTCATTCATGTTCTAAGATACATAGCTCACACTAATGGTTAAGGCATTCTTAAGCTACTGATACTCTCATCCTTCAGGCCTACTCTGATTCTGATTGGAGTTCTTGTCCCAACACCAAAAGATCAATTACAGGTTATGTATTATTACTAGGAAATTCTCTAGTTTCTTGGAAATCTAAAAGCAAGGTACAATTTCCAAGGCTTCAAGTGAAGCTGAATACAGAGTGATGGTTGCCACTGCCTCAGAAATCACTTTGATGGTTAGATTACTTGTTAATGTTCATGTCACTAATCTTAAGCCCATTGTCTTGAATTGTGATGATCAAAGTGCCATCCAAATCTGCAAGAATCCTGTCTTCCATGAGAGGACAAAACATATAGAACTTGATTGTCACTTTACAAGGGAGAAAATCTTGGAAGTTTTGATTAAACTCACTTACAAACCTACTGCACAACATTTAGCAGATGTGTTCACTAAAGCTCTTTCCTCTCCACAACATAACTATATTCTTTCCAAGCTAGGCATGTCAAACTTGACACCTCCTGGCTTGCGGGGGGTGTTGGTGTTTACTCACCTTCAGCATCAGGTCCAAGTCAGCAGCAAGTTACAGAAGAGGCCCAAGCTACATGAAGATCAGCTTAGCTAAACTATTACAGCTCAGCATGGTTAGTTAGAAAGTTTGTTGAGGTTGTTATAACAGTTTTCTCTCTTTCTAGCTTGTAATAGAGGAAATGTTTACTCAGTGTAAATAGTTCCTTATAATGTAATAATTCACTATTCAGAAATATTACATAATGTCCAATTCTCTTTCTCTCTCTATGTTCAATCTCCTTCATTCATATTTCCATTTTATGCAAATATGTCTGAAAACAAATCAATTTATTCTTTTAACATGAAGTTCAAAACTATGATCAGTTGATGAACTTCAATACTATATTATGGGACAGAGGGAGTATATATGAAAGAATCAGTAGTGGACCCAAAAAGGAATAGGATAGTTTATGGAGAGAGAAAATGCGATAACTTACTTTGACGTTTGTTGTTTGACTTGACCGAATTCTCCTTGCAGCTCTCGCCCATTTCTTGATAATTCCTCAATTTCCTTTACCTTTCTTATGCTTTCTAGGCATCAGAATTCAAACCCATCAAAGCTTATATTGAGTAGATTTTTGTAAAAAGATGGATGCTTTACAGTTTACACATTACAATTACGACAACCAGTCCCAATGTCAAAAACAAATGACGGTTAAGGGTAACTTACACAGGTGTTACTCTGTTATTCCCATTTTCCGCAGTAAAGGTTTTTGGAATGAATTTATGATTGACCATGGTAGACGGATAATGCTACACCTACCCCACATACATAACCAATTAGATTGAGGGATCATTAAAAATCAATGTGAAAAGGAGGAGGGAAAGAGAAAAAAGTGATGTTTTAAAAAGAAAATAAAGTAAATGAGAAGAACGATTTGGACATCAAAATAGACAATCCAACTTGCGTGGACCCGGTTACATTAAGAGTATTGTGCAAAATAGAATACATGAACTATATTTTAGGATGGAGGAAGTATATGCTATTTGTAAGTATGACTTTATATATTTCATTTTTATTATCATTATGTATGTATAATTCAAATAGTAAATTGACCTCAAACAGATCTATCTTGAAACCAACATGATTACATAAAAATGAAACAGACCTAAGTTGTATCAAAAATTTATCCATCCTAAACCCGACTCAAAATAAGATCCAAACAGTCTCGATCTTAAGTGATCCGACAAGAACAAACCGATGGCCACCTATATGTATGAGTATGCCTCGACATAGGTCGTGTGCCAATATAAATTAAGCTAACACCCAACACGTAGATGATACATACTAGTATATAATTAGTATTGTGTTTGCGGCTCAATATATATATATATATTATATATATATATATAATTATATTATTATAATATATTTATATATATATATATATATATATAAAGGAGGAACTTTTCGAGAGCATATATAGAGCGCGCCACATTGGATTGTCATGTACTCAATTTTTTTTTTCTTTTTTACAAAAATAGAATCTTCATAGATTTAAATACATATAACGAGCTTGGATAAGCGAAAATTAGAGTTTTGTGTTGAATGAACAACTTAAATTATTATATTATGTAGTTTGTGTATAACTTTTGCTACGTAATTCAGAATATTACAATTTTTGTACCATTGGATAGTGCTCGAAATATGCTTCAAAATAAGATTCATATACGATATAGTTCTACAACTTATGAATAGAGCACCACATAGGATTGCCATGTCATAAGTTTTTTTTGTTTTTTTTTTTTTACAAAAATAGAGTTATACAGAGATTTAAATACATATAATAAGGAGCTTTGAATAAGCGAAATAGAGTTTTGTGTTGAATGGACAACTTAAATTATTGTATTATATAACTTGTGTATAACTTTTGCTACGTAATTCGAAATATTATAATTTTTGTACTATTGGATAGTGCTCGAAATATGCTTCGAAATAAGATCTATATACAATATAGTTCTACAACTCATGAATAGAGAGTACCACGCGTAGGATTGTCATGTCATTAATTTTTATTTTAAATATAAAAAAAAAGAGTTCTACACATATTTAAATATATATAATAGGAGTTTTGAATAAGTAGGAATTTTACGTTTAGTTTTGAATAAACAACCTAAATTATTATATTATGTAAATTGAATATAACTTTTGCTACCTAATTAAAAACATTATCATTTTTTAACATTGGAGAGTGCTTGAAATTTGCTTCAAAATGAGCAACATCTACAATATAGTTTTACAACTCATGAAATATATTTAGTTAAATGAATGGTAAGACATTTTTTAGTGTTTCTTTTTTGATAAATATAATAATCATAAAGCTATAAATATAGTGTACAACATGTGATTATAGCATTTTATAATAGGTTCAATTTACAGTATTAGACATATTATCTTTCAAAACTGCAGCCTTAATTGCTTCACTAAACCAAAACAATTTAGTATTACATCAAAATTTATTAAGTAGAATTATATTTACAACAAAAACTAAAATCCATAGCGATAAAGTTACATATATATTAGAATTTTGGATGATGAAAAAATTAGAGTTTGATTTTAAAAAACAAACTTAGAATATTATAGAGAGCTCCATCTAAACATGTCATGTTATTGTTTTTAATTATTAATTTTTAAAAAAAAAAAATTGTGTTCACTACAGATATAAATACATATAAGCTGTTTTGGATAAGTGAACATTACATTCTGATTTTAGATAAACAACCTAATAAATTATTACACTATGTAAATTGAATATAAATTTTGTTACAAATTCACAATATTATAATTTTTTTTAACATTGGTGAGTGCTCGAAATATGTTCCAAATAAGTTTAATATACAATATAGTTTTACAACTTATGAAAATTTATTTATTTGGATAAAAAATAATGTATTTTTTTTAATTACATGTAAAAATAACTATAAAAATAGCGTATTATATGTGTGGACAATATCAATTACATCTTTGAAAAACATACTTTTAAAAATTGAGTTATATAAAGATAAAAATACATATTTATAATTTTGAACCTATAGCATACTATGGTGGCATTATGTGAATCAAATAAAAGTTTGTCAAGGACATTGCAAAGGTATGCAATTCACTAATTATTTTATTCGTTGAATATTTATTGTATACATAATTATTCATGTTTGTTATATATGTCAAATCTTATTCTTTTCTCCATGAACTTGATTCTACTAAACTAATTGGAAAATCAAGGTTCGTGTTTCTAAACTATTTGAGGTCACGAAACATAAAAAAGGAGAAAGTTTGATAAGTCTTAATATGGTCATGATGGATGAGGAGGTATATTTTTCTCTTAAACAATGTTTTCGATTATTAGTAGAGGTTAGTTTTATATTTTGAGACACTTAGTGAGTAAAATTCCCTTCCTTTCCTTGAGTTATAATTTCTTGTTCTAGCTAGCTTTTTGGTTTATGCATCGTTGATTTGTGCTTCCAGAGAAGGCTTCTCAAGTATCTCATAGATTACCCCGAATTGTCACTCTTTTTCCCGAACTTGGTTGACTCATTGGCTTGGTTGGTGTTGGATCCCGTCTACCCCTAACGTTTTTCTCTCTTGGTAATTTCTTGATTTTATTAATCGTTGTAGTCCTAGTTAACAAACCCAAATTATTGATCGATTTAGCTTGTAGCTGTTTTGCAAATTTCGGTGTCTCAAAGTCAGAGATCCTTACTTGCACTATACTTTTTATTTGGTTAGTTAGGTTTTGATTGAGCAAATTGTGCAACGACATTAGAATTCGCATTCTGTCAAATGGCGCCGTTGCCGGGGACTGTCATTTAAGCATTGAGTCTTTTGTGAAATTTATGAGGCTAACTCATTGTTTTCTTATTTTTGACTATTTTTTTTTACTAACGAAAACTAATCTCCATACATTTATGATACCGCCATTATGATCTTTTTCACTTTTCCATCTTCCATTCTATATGTGTTAGTATTTATGTGCCGTTAAAAATTGAAATTGTGGCTGACACTCATGTTTTCTATAATTTTTCTGCCATGCATCTATTAAATAAGTACCCTCTACTTTCTTCAAGTATCATTAAGGTGTTCTTCATGTTAAAATTGTGTTAACTATGTTAGTCATACCAATTATTGAAATACTATTTAATAATAGACTTATCTATAATATTTAGTTTAATATTAAAAAATATATAATTTATATATCGCAATAAAGTCTAGAAATGAGAATATAATGACAAATACTTTATCCGTTCTTTTTCTACTACAACAATGAGTTTGGGCATGGTTTTTAATTAAGGAAATGAAAAAATGGATAGTTTAGCATAGAGGTACCCATTTAATTACCAAGTGTATGAGATAAGTAAATCCTTAATAATGTAAACACAACTTTATGAGGTAATTTGATGAGTAATCAATGATGACTTTATTAACATAAAGTAAAGGCAGTATTGTCAATTATTGTTATTTTTTTTTACTAAAAGTGGAGTGGTCCAAATAGATAAAACTATCCAAAGTGGTGATTATTGCAATAGAAAAAGAATAGAGGATGTATGTAAATAAATGGTGTTGAAAAATCTCATTTTACAGCAACACAAAATCAACAATATTAACGAAAAATTTGCAAAAAAAATAATAAATACAAGAACCCTTGCGTTTCAAAACTAGTATCATCAAATATAAAACAATACATATGTTCGCTAATAAATGACAGTTATGCAAATAAACAGCAAGTCAAACAATTAAAATCCTTTTTAATTTTTTTCATAGTAGAAACCAATTAGGCAATTATAGTATTCTTTTAAGGCTCATCAAAATATTCATTTCAAAACAATGTTATGTTCATCTAATAAGGGTCTATTCTCGTCAATTTATCTTGCTTATTTTTCAAAGAAAATAATAAAAGTTCGAAAAAAAATTCAGAAAAAGTAGAAAAAGTTCTAAAGAAGATTTAAGAAAAGTACAGAAAAATAAGAAAATTTTAAGAAAGTGACAAAAAATACAGTGAACAATACCGACCCTATATTGTTTATGTCCAAACACTACAAAATAAGTTTTTAGGTTTTAATTATGGGATCCAAATAATGTTCTTTTAGAATATTTAAATATACATTTCAAAACAGCGTTATGTTCGAAATTGATGATCATTTGATCGAATTAATTAATTGTTCTTAGAATGCCATGTAAATTTGAATAAAATCGATTTTAATTAGAAATTACAAAATATTTTTGCACAACAACCTTTTTTATTCAGCCGTGTACACCTTCTAATTTGCGCTAAAGTAATACTCCCTCTGTTTTTTTTTTATCATTCCTACTTTTTTGTGCGCGTCTTCCAATGCACGTTTTAAAACTTAAATATCTTTCATTATATATTAGTAAAAATTATAACGATTGAATATTAATAAAGTACTAATTGAGACGAATCAAACAAGACCCCACATGACTATGTTTTTTCTTATAAATTGAGAACATTTGAGAAGATTCTCCCTATGCATGAATAGTGTCAAGATTCCAAGTGAGAAAGATAAAAAAAAATAGAGGGAGTATTTTTTTACAAGAATATAATAGTAATTTAACTTATCCAATTTTTTATATTAGCAATAAGTCAAAATCAACAAGTTCAATACAATAAGTGAGCGATGAACATGATTGACAATTGACACATGTTACACAAAAATCTACAACATCATTCCCCTCTTGGAACTTATCAATCTTCATTGGAAATTTTCAGACATTAAAATTCAAGAATATTTGTTGAATTTTTTTTTTTTTTTTTTTGAAAAAAACAACTTTTTAAGAAAAGTCTGGCAAAAAAAAGACTTTGAATATTTCTTTTCTTTTTTGTTACAAACAACCTTGACCTATTTTTCTAGTACGTAATTATATATATTAATAATGAAATATGAGCATTAGCAATTTTGCAAATTAAACTAGGAACATCAAAAAAAACGGTGAGCGTATTGACAATTTGATTATGAATAACTCGGTTACTATGTGCACTTTTTATGGTATTGGACATGCAAATATTATAAGAGCAACTCCAATGGTGCTTGAAGAGGGACTTGCTAGCAAATTTCAGAAATTTTAAGCCACTTTTCCATCCGTTGGAGGAAGTTGCTGGAAACAATTTAGCTAATGAATTTTGCTCTACAATGCCAAATTCGCCAAGCCAATCATGTGGGCCCAATGTTGTTGGAGGATGAAGAAATATATAAGCCCCAAAAATATGCTTGAGGATCACCCCTAAACTCTTGGAGGAAATGCTCATGGTTGATGTACACGCACATGCTGAAGTGGTGGAAATGCTCCATGAAGCCAAAAAGTGCGATGGCCCACATGCAAAGACTTTACTTTGCAACATATTTTTCAACGACTAAGAATAGTGTATTCTTATGATTAATTTGTTCAAATTTCATTATTTTTGTAAAGGTATTTAACGGATAGTTTTAGTATTTTTTTTTAAAATAAATTTAAACAGTAAATATTTTGTGTATATATAGTAGAAAAATTGAGTATAAATTTATCTCCAATTCTAAATTCTTCTCTCTACAAAAAAAAAATATCTTACTTCATTTCATTAGAAAAGTTCCATATTCTATAATATGGACAATTCACAAGATTATTACACTCAATACTACTCCTACTTGGAAAATTCTCCCAACTTAGATAATCAAAACACCCAAAATCCGACCCATAATGTTTCACCAAATCTCCAAACTTCTCCAATTCGTCCAATTCCTCTACATTATAATAATCAACATCACTCATTTCCTCTTGACTCGCGAATTTATTACCACCCCAGGTATTATTAGCCACAAAATATTATGCCGGTTAATCCTCCAATGAGGCGAAACTACTACTCTCGTGCTCTGGATCCTCATGAACCATATACAGCTCATGATAATTCAAGAAGGGAAAAGTTTGGAGGTAGTAACGTACACCAAGATTTCGAAACTCCAAGTTCGGGTAGTGAGCCTCAAACTCCTCAACGTGAAATCAGTGAAAAGGACAACGTCGAAGTGGTTGAAAAAAAATAATATGAAAGGCAAGGGCAAAGGTGAAAAAAGAATCAAGTGGAGTCCGATACAAGATACAAATTTGTGCTTAGCTTGGTTAACAACTTCGAATGATGGTGTAAAGGGAACTGATCAATCGTTCAATAATTACTGGGAAAATATTGTCGCTTACTACAACTAGGGCTGGCAAAAACTGACCCAACCTGATAGCCCAACCTGAAATTGACCTGAAAATTCCGGGTTTGGGTTGAGATTTTTGACCTGAAAAAAAATGGGTCGACCCAACCCAACCTGAAAATATTATGGGTTAGGTTCAGGTTGAGCTTTTGAACCTGAAAACAACCCGACATGATCTGAAATAAAAATAACTTAAACTTTCTTATAATATTGGGCCAAGCCCAATAACCCTAAGGCTAAACGTTTTTTACTGTGGTCTGTGCAATTACAATCAAAAGCTCAAACATCAAAACCCTAGAGAGTAGAGAGTAGAGAGTAGAGAGAGACTAGAGACTTCTCTAAAAGAAACCCTAGAGAGTAGAAGATTTGAAGTTCATACATTACGTTCTTCGAAATTCTTCGCCATCTGAAAAATCTTTAACATTACTTTCTGCTTAATCTTCAACTCCTAACAGTAAGTTCTCTCTAAATCTAGTTATGTTCATTTCTTTTTTCGTTTTTCGTCTTTCGTCTTTCGTTTTTTTTTACTTTCATTTTTTTGTTGTTTCTTCTCTAAGTTTCAAGTGTTTAGACTTTAGATTTGTAATTTGTATGCTGATTCTTCCCTAAGTTTCTAGTATGCCGGTGCTCTGTGCCCACATGGTTGATGGTTTCATGGTTTCGTTTTTATTTTCGTTTTTTTGCTGTTTCTTCTCTAAGTTTCGAGTGTTTAGACTTTAAATTTGTATGCTGATTCTTCTATAAATTTCTAGTATTTCGCTGCTCTGTGCTCACATGGTTGATGGTTTCATGGTTTCATTTTTACTTTTTTTCGCTTTCGTTTTTACTAGACATGTAGTGATGGTTTTTTTTTTTTTGTGTTTAATCTTATTAGATGGCTGGCTCTCAATGTGAGCGACCCATTAATGTTGGAGATGATTCGGATTCTGATATCAGTCATGGCAAGTCAGAGAAGAAGAACAAAGCAACTACTGAACTATTTTATTTTACTTTTTGCAAGACATAGTTAAATCTTGAATTTATGTTTTGTAATCTGAAGTTGGTGGCCAATTTATGGTTTTGAATATAGAAAGTTGAAACTTTAACTTTTACATCTACAAGTGTTTTGCGAATTAAGTTGGCAGTATTTTAGTTAGATTCTCATTTCAGGTCATTTTGGGTTGGTTTCGGGTCAACTTGAAACATATAAGGTCGAGTTTGGGTTGACGTTTTCGACCTGAAATATAAATCAGGCCGGGTTTGGGTTGAGGTTTTCGACCTGAAATATAAATCAGGTCGACCTGAAATTGACCCAACCCGACCTGATTGCCAGCCCTAACTACAACCAATATAGGAAGGAGGGTTCAGTAATGACCCTAAATCAAACTTTCAATCAATTGTACAAAATGAGTGTCGATGTTTCCAAATTTAATGGTTGTTACATACAGGTGGCAGATAGCCACCCAAGTGGTCATGATGATGATCAAGTCATGGCTATGGCCTTGGATCTTTGGAGAAGTCGTTACGACAGGAAATTTGCTTATTTACATTCTTGGAAAATTCTTAAAGAGCAACCGAAATGACAACAATTTGCAAAAAAGGAAGATCGTTCTTCAAAGAGAACAAAGAATTTTGTCTCTGATACGTACACTTCATCATCCTTAAACCGGGATGCTAGCAAAAATGATAATGTTGTTGAGGTTATGGATGTTAGACCACCAGGTCAAAAGGCAGCTAAAGCAACAGCAAGAAGTAAGGGAAAGGCAAAGAACAAAAAGACTAATCCAGAAGCTATGGAAACCTGGAGCAAGTTTGAAGAGCTCCAAGCTAAAAAAATGTCATTGTATGAAGACCGCATTCGTGTGCAAGATTTTGAGCTTCTGTGTAAGGACACTTCAAACTTGGATGAAAACGCTCAAAAAAATCATGAATCAATGTGCCAGTACATTAGAACTAAGTACGAAATTTAGTTTAAGCTAATATTTTAGTAATTGACTTTATGCTATGCTTGATTAATATATAAGTATTTGTATGGATCTTTATGTAATAGTCGTATAAGTTATATTTACTTAGTATCTAATTGAATGTCTTTATGTAATGGAAATCAGTAATTTGGATATAGTGGCTGGAATCTAGCCGTTTGGATTTAGTGATTGGAAACTAATCGTTTGGATGTAATGGTTGGAAACTAGCCGTTAGAAATTAGTGATTGGAAACTAGCCATTTGAATTTAGTGGTTGGCAACTAGCTCTTTGGATTCAGTGGTTGGAAACTAGCCGTTTGGAATCAATTTTCTCTATATATATATAGGTCATATCTATTGTAAAAGATTCACAACTCATAATTCATCTTTTCAATTTTCTCTCTTTATACCTACATTACTAATCTCCTCAAAATGTCTTATAATCCAATCTCATCAAATAATACTGATTGGATAAAGGAGATGGATGATGAATTTTGGGATGACACTGACGATCAAATAAGGCTTTACTTATATCAACAAATTTCAAATCCGCCTAGATCAATCGTTCCCCAGGGCTGTGAAAGTGGTGCAGCACGCCTCTACCGAGACTACTTTTCTCCTGAACCCATATATCCAGCGTCAACGTTTCGAAGACGGTTTCGGATGAGAAGGGAAATGTTCATGCGTATAATAGATGCCCTTCAAAGTAAGTCATCGTTTTTCAAGCAAAGGAGTGATGCAGCCAACAAAGTAGGTTTATCTCCACTTCAGAAATGCACCGCAGCTATTCGCATACTTGCTTATGCAATCCTTGCTGATGCTCTTGATGAGTATATTAAAATCGGTGAGAGCACTGCTATTGAATGTTTATTTAAATTTTTTCGTACTATTATTGAAGTTTTTGGAGGGGTTTACATGAGAAAACCGACTTATGATGATGTTCAACGATTGCTAAAGTTGCATGAAGAGTGTCATGGTTTTCCTGACATGCTTGGTAGTCTTGATTGCATGCATTGGGCCTGAAAAAAATCTGGTCGTATGGAAAGGTCAGTACACACGAGATGACTACAGACATCCTACAATAATGCTTCAAGCAGTCGCCTCGGTGGACCTTTGGATATGGCATGCATTTTTTGGTATGGCTGGTTCAAACAACGACCTTAATGTCTTGAATAGATCAAACTTGTTTCAGGGGAGTTTTCAAGGAGTTTCTCCTGAAGTTCATTTGACTATTAATGGTGGTGATTGCAATATGAGAGACACACGTACTCGCAAAACTTCCCCGACAATGATTTTTCACCACGTGTTGTTGAGGATGTTCAACATGGTCATGCTCAAGATTTTCAAGCATATCTCGCAAGGGATGTAGCCATCCGGGATAGAAAAATGCATCATCAACTCAAAGCGGATCTTGTCGAATACATTTGGACACGTTTTGGAAGCCAAGATGATAATTAATGTGTTGTATTTTAAATTCCTAATTATTGTTGTTTAAATTCCTAAATATGCTATGTTGTTCTTTTCCTTCAAATTTTTTTATGGTTTTGTAATTCAAGCATATTTTCAGATTTTTAAATAATTTTAAATCGACTTTTTTTTTCACAAGACATACAATTTTTTTTTTCAATTTGTGATTTTATTTACTCTTTTATAAATTTTATGTGTACTAAAAATCTATCTACAATTTAGTTCCAATTAATAATAAGTGAGTAATGTGTCAAAAATAAAATACAAAAGATGAATGACAAATGGGACCTACTCAAGCTACAAGTATATTAACTAAATCATTGAAGGTGTTTTTGCTTAAAGTAGAGTTTAGCTAGATAAATTTAGGCGGTACTCTAAGCCAAATTCCATTTTGCTTACCATTGAAGTTGCTCTTAATGAGCAGGGATCTTCAACTCTAATTGTATCACACTAAATATAATTAATAATTTTATATTGCATGGGCTCTAAACCTAGTAGCTACTCATATAGTCATATTCAATGTATATGATTACTATTCACTGAGTGTAACTAATAAAAAATATTGT
The DNA here is from genome assembly GCF_026745355.1 of Beta vulgaris subsp. vulgaris. Taxonomy (NCBI): domain Eukaryota; kingdom Viridiplantae; phylum Streptophyta; class Magnoliopsida; order Caryophyllales; family Amaranthaceae; genus Beta; species Beta vulgaris. The sequence goes on from NC_079208.1 coordinate 43,257,418, forward strand.
TGAATAAGTTCAAAGTTAAAAGTCAATTACATCTAGTAATTATTTCTTCAAATACTGCCTAAAAATCTCATCCCCGCCCAACCACCCTTTGCGGAGAAAATTTCCAGACTCATACTCGCCCTAACGGTTACTTATTTGAAACTATCCTTGCCCCACCATCTGCATGTATATCTACACGACGACACATACTTTATACCCGCCTCGTACTCGCCTCACCACCAGCATGTATAGCCACACCCACTTTGTAACCGTTTCTTTAGTCTTGAGTCTTTAATTATGATTAAAGGCTCAAATAACCCATATCACAATTTGCAAAATAAGATTATTAATAATGTACCATGGATTCTTATAGGTAGAAGGATATATCTATGACAGGGGTATAACATAATATTCGATTCCGCTCCACCACTCATTACAAGTTCAATTTTCATCCATATCTTCGCCAATCTAAACTGATTTATTGCGCAACCGAACGCTGATGGGACAGGTCTCCTACTTGATCCACCCCACTAACATCCTTTCACGAGATACCCGACATTATAAAAATGGCATTTGATATAGGCCATACTAAGGGTGCGTTCTGTTCAACTTAAAAAATTAAGTTTCAGGTCCAATAAGTTCAGATAAGTTCAGATAAGTTGCAATAAGGTCTAATAAGGTCCAATAAGTTCCAATCAGGTGCAATAAGTTCCAATCAGGTGCAATAAGTTCCAATCAGGTCTAATAAGGTCCAATAAGTTCCAATCAGGTCTAATAAGGTCCAATAAGGTCCAAATAGTCAATGTTTAATAAACATTTGTATTATTGTCCACTATTTTGTTATTCATAATTTCATATCACTATTAGCGGATTATGTTATTATTAGAATTTTAGTTAAAGTACCACAATGATTATATAGTATTATACTTGTATTAGTGTCTATTATTTTATTATTTATTTGTATTATGTCTATTATTTTATTATTCATATTACTATTAGTTGATTATGTTATTATTAATTAGAATTTTTTATTAAAGTACCACAATGTATAGTATTATACTTATATTATTGTCTATTATTTGATTATTCATATTGCTATTGAATAATATATAATCATGGTCAAATAATTAAGGTTAATAATAATAATAATAATAATAATAATAATAATTATAATTACAATATTTTGCAATTCGTCTTTAAATAACTAGAGATAACATGTTTTCGTTACTAATAACTATGAAAGATATAAATGTTATCAATTGATTGCTTCATTAAAGCTATGTACATCATACAATTCTCAACCAACATCTCGTCCATTCTACAAGCCAAACATAAAAGAAGATAGAGATAAGCAACTAGTATTTCTTGAACATAAAGTAACCATAGATAAGCATCGTCATAACACCATGAAAATAAAATACATATTAAAAGCATGAAATGTCGTCCTTTAAAATAAAATACTTTAAATGCAAGTAGTTCTTATGTCCTAGAAACGACGCCCTTGAAAAATAAAAATACATAAGAGATAATTAAGTCCCAGAAATCAAAAAAAATACTACTATCGTAACTGCTTAATAGTATATTCGAAAAAATAAAACTTTTATAATATCTGATGCTTGAAGAAACTTTTCTTCTGATTAATATAAGATTCATTTACATCTCAACATGCAAGATTCTCTCCTCAAAAATAGAATGAACCTCACTGTACAATAAAAAATGCAAGATTTCTCCCTCAAAAATATAATGAACCTCACCATTAACAATTAAAATTCGCACATAGAACAATTAGAATTCTTAACAATTAAATGCACTAACAATTAATATTAACCATCACAAAAATATAAAAGAAAGTACCTCAGATCCAGACAGTAGGCGGCAATGGTGGTGAAAACTGGAATGCACAGGCGCGACGGCTCACAAGCTGCTCAGGTGAAGAATTGAAGGACGAAGAATGGCTTCGTGTTATGCAGTTTTGAACAAAAAAAGAAAAACAGAAGGAAGAAAGGAGAAGAAAGGAGAAGTAATGAGAAGAAATCTGAGAGGTGTTGAAGCTAGTGTGACTTTGAACATTTTTTTCTCTTTCTTCTAGTAACATTCAAATAAATGAAAGGTGAAGAAAGCTGAAGAAATGAATGAATGAGTTGTTGTTAGCAATAAATGTTCAGCTTATTTTCATTGATTAGGAAAAGGAGAATCAGGCCCATAATCAACCCCTTTATAATGAAAGTTCATTGCCTTTTGCTCAGCTTAGATTAGTAACTACTAGTATTTTATAAAATTAATTTTTTGATTTTCTACTAGTGTTTTATAAAAGGAAAAATTGTCAAGAATAAGTCAACCTTTGCGTTGACCGCTTTTAACAAGTCAACCTTCATTTATTCCAGTAGCAAGTAAAGCTTGTACATGAATTAGCTTTTAACAAGTTTTTTTACTTATGACCTGAACAACCCCTACAATTTTGTTCAGTTTTAACAGGTGTGTATTCTAGAACTCATTAAATTGTTCTCTAGAATATATTTGCACTGCTTATATTTTATAAAAGTTCCGTGAGAAACTTAAAACTGAACAAAATTGTAGGGGTTGTTCAGGTCATAAGTAAAAAAAACTCGTTAAAAGCTAATTCATGTACAAGCTTTACTTGCTACTGGAATAAATGAAGGTTGACTTGTCAAAAGCGGTCAACGCAAAGGTTGACTTATTCTTGACAATTTTTCCTTTATAAAATTAAAACAACACTATTAGATATATTAGTGATGAAAGTTATGCATAGGCAAATATATAAATAGTAATTTTTTTGTTAAATTAATTATCATAAGAGATAATTAATAATCATTATTTTTTAAAGGACGAATTATAATTATTATTATTCCATAAAAAATTTTGAGGGATAATATTTACGTTAGTGGTAATATTTATGTTATTCATGGTCAATGTTTTTGTCTAATAAGGTCAAATAAGTTTCAATCAGGTTCAATAAGGTCTAATAAGTTTCAATCAGGTCCAATAAGGTCTAAAAAGTTTCAATCAGGGTCAATAAGTTCCAATAAGGTCTAATAAGGTCAATCAGGTTCAATCAGGTCCAATAAGTTCCAATCAGGTTCAATCAGGTCCAATAAGTTGAATCAGGTCCAATCAGGTCCAATCAGGTTTAATAAGTTCCAATAAGTTCAGTTCAGGTTCAATAAGTTCAGTTCAGATAAGTTCCAATAAGTTCAGGTCCAATAAGTTGAATAGAACGCACCCTAATATGCCCAATCATTTAAATAAAAGAACAACACTTAAGTTGTGTTCTATTTACTTGAAAAAAAAACTGAACTTATTTAAATTGAACTTATTAGACCTGATTGACCTTTATTAGAACTTATTATTGAATGTTGTGTTAAAGCCGATCAAATCTAATCTAGACTTATTGGATCTGAAACTTATTTTTTACGATAAAAAACAAAACTTTAATCTCTATTATATAAGGAAACTCTCAAGAACTTTGATATCCTTTTTTCTTTTTTACAAATATACTCTTATTTAAAAATTCTTTCATTTGAAAAACAAAAAGAAATATCGATCCCTAAAAAAAAAACCTCCACAGTGACCTTCCACGTACGAGGCTAGTTTCTTAAACCCAACCCCCATTTCACCTTCACCTGCAGCTAACACACACAGAGAGAGAGAGAGACAGACAGAAAGAGAGTTGAGAGTGTTTTCATGGCGAAGAAGATCTTGGGTGCCCTCCATCTCCACCTTCTCCGCTCTCATCATGCTCATCCTTCCTTCGTATGTTTTCTCTCTCCTCCTTTCTTAATTTTCTGGAATTTAGTGTGGTTCTCTGTTCGAGGAAGAGGGAAATGGTGAGGGTAGAGAATGCATTATATAACACTTCTTTTTTCTAAATTAATGCTGGGTTTTTAGTTGAATTAGGTCTAATTATTGAAAAATGATTCATTTGTCGATAATACGGAAAAATACTGTTCTGTTATTGAGTCTAGGTTTTGCATAATATCTAGCTAATCAAAAATTAGGAATCTTGAAAATCATAGGTTGTGTTTTGAAGTTCTGGGTCGTTTGGTTAAGGTTAAAGAGCACATTTTTATTTGATAATGATACTATTTGTTTTACTTTACTTTTTTTTTTTCGTTTCCTTAATTTTCTATATTATTTTTTAGTTGGTTATTCATGTGGGTTTATTCTTAAGCAGGGTGTTTCGTGTAGTCGATTGTTTTCAACCACCACTGTGACTCCAAATTCAAGTGATGGTGAAATTCCATCTGATTTACTTATGCCCAAAAAAAGTGTCTCAATTTCGGATCGTAGTCAAGGTATTTGATTTGCCAGAATAATGTTACAATGTCTATTAAAATAGCATGTATGATCATTAAATTGATAGAATTGGGCATTGAATATTGATGCTGCTTACATTGTTAATTCTACATATCAAATTGATCCAGATCAATCTTCTCTCTTGAAAGCATGCCCTATGCTATCTCCGAATTTTTATTTCACCTCAAGTGACCCAAATGACACTTAACACTTTATTTGGGACCAAAACATGCAACTTTTTGGTAAAATAGCCAAGTTGACAGCTGAACAAATCCAAGTTTGAATCTGTAGTGAAGTCTGATTAATGTGGAGTAGCTTATAACATTAAAGGTTGCAGTATCCTAATGCATGTTTGATGCTAAGTGTTTTACTCAGTTTGCATCTTTTGGACACCTGAAACCATCATGGACATCGGCATGGTATTTATTTACTATTTTTGGCTTCTCAATTTGTAAACATTAGAGTGCGCGTAGCATAAAAGTATTGTCAGGCATTATCTTGATGCTCGTATTTTGGTCCATTAACCACTTAACTTGTGCATGTGATTCTACTGCAAGTTCTATGCGGTGTATCTTAGGTTCATTCTGTGTGTGGGGTTAATGATTTTTAGTGATCCTATGATGAGTGTATAAGATTAAATGATTATTGTTGTTGCTAATTTGTTGTGTTGGCGGTGTAGGAGTGTACCAGGATTTGGTAATCCCTGTGACAAACTTCCATTTTGAAGATAAGGGACTTATGGCATTAGCCGGGGATGTGTTTGATGTACCAATCAGGAAAGATATTGTTCATAGAGTTGTAAGATGGCAGCTTGCCAAGCGTCAACAGGTGACTGATCATGTCTACGTGCTCTTTACTTAGATGACTGGAAACCCCCTCCCCCCAAATTCCAAAAATAAAAACAAAATGAAAAGAGGTTTAAAGAAGAAAACGAGTGCATGAGTGGTTCAATAATTTATTATAAGGGCTAAAATTACTTATCTTGCAATGTTTTTATATTAAGGAGGTTAACATCAGCGCGTCTCTGGGATACTGTTAAGAGTCTGCGGTTATGTTCATACGGAGATGGTGATGGAATGTGCTTCCTTATACCAATAATCATCTATTACATTATATATTTTTTTAATAGGTTGTTGATGGGAAGTGTTTCTATCTTTGTTCTATGTAGTTATTGGTTAGGATTGATCTTAATTTCATCTCTCAGTATGGATTTTTTTCTTCATGATATTCTCTCAAATAGTTCACTTATTTAACACAATGATTGTCTTAAAAATAGTATGTCATGTGTTAATATCAGGGAACCCATTCGACTAAGACAATCAGCGAGGTTAGTGGGACAGGGAAAAAGCCATATCCACAGAAGGGTACTGGTCGAGCAAGGCTTGGTTCACGACGTTCTAACCAGGTAACAATTTGTTATTTTTATTGATCCATTTGACTTGAACATGTTAGAATTGCTTGTTATTGGTCAGTTCAATTTAATATCTTGCCAATTTTACTGGAAATTGACAGCAAAGGGGAGGTGCTACCATGCATGGTCCTAAACCACGAAGTCATGCCCATAAACTGAACAAAAAGGTTCGGCGTTTGGGATTGAAGATTGCATTATCTGCACGCGCTGCAGAAGGAAAGGTATGACTCCTCCTTTGCTGCTCTCACAAATTGCTTCCAATACGACCGACACAATACTGATTATAGTGCTCATAAATTCTAGCTGCTTGGATCAATTTGATAAGTATATGAGTCAAATAATTTGTGCTATATTGACGCTATGTAATAAGCATCTTCTTTGTCTTTCCATCTATCTTTGGAACGTCTATTTCTATATCCGTTTTTCTTTCCCTCCTGTTATTACTTTAGGCTAATCTTATGCTTAACCCGGGTAGGAGATGTCGTTGATGCTCTGGGTGAACCTGTCAATCATAAATTATGGTGCATAGTCTGATTGTAATTTGACTCGTATAAAATATCAGTGGTTTCTTGTTGATCATGGACTTTATGAAGGTTTATCAAATGTACAATTTTCTATATTGATTTTAGTTGCAAAATCTGGCTTTTCATGGTCTCCAAGACACACCTTTGATTAATAGAATTACATTTTAGTAAAAATTATGAAAAATTGATATTATGAAATTACACATTGAAAATTGCATTATAATTGCATGTATAATATTTAGTTTGTTATGGCTTCGACAACTTTTATCTTGAAAGCCCATTTGCCTGTATAATTTGTGTGTGCCAGAAGTAGTATATAGATACACTTCGTATATCTTAATCTTATCTAGCTGTTTTGGAATGTTTCATAGTGAAGCCCACAATCCCTTCATTGTACCAAGGAAAAGGAAGTATAAGGGAAATGTCTTAAAGCTCACTGCCACCACACAAGGCCTCAATTGCCTCATCCACCGCCTGAACCTCTTCAACCAATTGTTCTGCCACCACCATAGTATACCCACAGCCCAGGAAATGCTGGAAGAGCCTTTGTCACTAGTTACAACCAACCAACTGCCATATACTATATCTCTCTTATATCTGGAAAATGTCCACTGCTCTGACTCCCTTAACCAAATTTAAAGATGACTCCCTGGTTTCCACCACCCTTCTCCTTGTGGTGTTGGGAGGGGGGACTGGGGAAGGATTGGGCTGTATATGTACCCCCTTAAAACCTCTATCACCCCACGCAAAAACAAAAAAAAACCTGCATGTTCAGTATATTTTGTTGTGTGTTTGGTTAATTTGAGATTTCTTGTGGAAGAAGTAACATTGTCTCCCTTGTCTCTGCTTTTTCCCATTAGAGAGCTATATGTTTTTGCACAAGTTACATTGAGCTACAATTCTGTGAGATTTTGTTGCGAAGACTTACGTTAATTAATTCTGTTTTGTACAGCTGTTGATTTTTGATGATCTGACAGTCCCTACTCACAAGACCAAGAACATTGTTAATTGGGTCGATGAAATGGAGGATTCAAAGAAATTGCTGTTGGTCGATGATGGTCCTATAAGTGAAAAGTTGAAATTGGCTACGCAGAACCTACATTATGTTAATGTTTTGCCTTCAGTTGTAAGTTGCAGCATTCTGTTCTCTGATTCTCTCTCTTTTCTCTGTGTGTCCGTGTGTGTGACAATAAGCTACCTAGGAAAAGACAATTCTCTTACAAAATCAAACCGTGCCAATTCTGCTTTCCTAGCCCCACATACAATACACCTCATTTCATATTCCCTGTTTCCTTTTTGGGATGTATAACTTTGTTAGTCCCCTTTGTTTTCTCTCTCACAAATAAGAGACAAGTGACTCAGTGGATCCCGTCATTTACTCGTCTATCTTGGGTTGTGTGGCAAAATGAAGTTGGACTAACAAATAGATAGAATCGAAAACTTTATTCTTTTCTGGGGATTGGAATATTTGTGTGTATGTGTTTAAGATTGGATTTATGGCTGCCTTGTGTGGAGTCTCATGCTTTAGCTGGTTTCTGGTTAAATGGTGCAAGCAGGCAGCTTTAAAGAGGACTGATACTTTGGTATATTTTATGACCTTGCAAATGCTTATGCAGCGAATACTAATGGGCCAATTGTTTTTTCCAGGGTTTGAATGTCTATAGCATCTTGTTGCATGACACTTTGGTAATGTCTCGAGGTGCTGTGAACCGGATTGTTGAGCGGATGCACACCCCAATCAGCCGATGAGAATGACAACTGATTGGTGATATTCATATCTTTTTCACTAGCTTTCACCATGAGACAATTTTGCAGCTAGAAATGGGATGTATCTCCGAGTTCTTATGTTCGGTTGTCTTAGCTTAGGACGAATTAATTGCAATTTCTCTTGATGTTTCAATCAACATCAACAATCTGAACGAACATATATTACTTGGCACGCCATGTGTCTTTTGTTGTAGCTGTAAATCGCTTTTAGTTCATTGGATCATCTCCTTGACTGATTAATATGAGCTCGATACTTCAATAAGGAACAAAATCGTTTGATTGCGATTCGGAGTATGCTCAAATGCTGTTAATGAATTTTTTTTCCCTACCATTTAAGCTTCATTAAAGCTCACTTGTCCAAGAATCAACAAACTGATTTTCCTACCACGTGTTTACTGTTTATTGAGCTGTAGTAGAAATTGCTGCTACTATAACATAATTTGGAGGAATTAGCTTTTATTTCAACCATAAAAGGCTAAATACTAAACTGTTTGGTGGTGAACATGTATATTACTACCTCCGTTTCTTAATAAGTGCAACATTTCCCTTATTTGGAATAGTCACAATAAGTGCAACCAAGTTCAAAATGGTAAAAAAAGTTCAATATTATTACAAATATGCCACCAAAAAGCAAGAGGGGACCACAACTTTTTTGTTTCATCACTTAAATTACTCTACTTTATTGTGGTCCCTACTTTCTCTCTCTACATTCCTTGGTATTCCCCCACTTTCTCTATGTTGCACTTATTAAGAAACGGAGGAAGTATGTTTTGCCCTTTCATTTTGTTTTACAACTAAAATTTGTGGATGTCTTTGCTGCACAACTAATATGTTCGTTGCTTCACAACCACAGTGACCTTGATGTACAATCGAATCGATATTGTTGCACAACTAATCTGATCTTGGTGCATAACCACACTCACCTTCGTGCACAACTATGTTGACCTTGATGCACAATCGAACTGACCTTGCTGCAAAACTAATTTGAGTTTGACGTACAATCACATTCACCTTGCTGCACAACCAAACTGAGCTTGCTGCACAACCAATCTGAGCTTGCTGCATACCCATAGTGACCTTGATGCATAACAAAACTGGCTTTGTTGCAGAACATGACATAGATAATGCACAACCATTGATAAATATTGTACAACTTTACATAGGAAATGCACAACCCTCAACTAATATTCAACCATCAAATGACACACACACACACACACACATATTCAACCATCAATTTTTTTTTTTTGGGCTCAAAATTTTCTAGGGGGTATAACTCTAATGAACAAGTATTGTAACTCTAATCCAATCGTGTGTTTGAGATTCATTCTCATTTATCATGTAAGGAGCATTCTAATGTGATCTTGCCCCTATATATATATATATATATATGCAAATGTTGCACAACTACGTTAGCTTTGATGCACAACCATACTAACCTTCATGCAGGAAAAAAGAAGAAGTAAGGGTACTGTGGTCTTTTAACAAATTCATTCGACAGCGAACGATTCGCTAAATAGCTGCACTCATTTCAACCCACGTGGAATTACCAAAAACTATGTTATCCCGATGGGGAAGTCTTTGATAAACAGAAGGTACACTATACAATATACACCTTGAAGTACGTAACTCTATTCAAACCTACAATCTCAATATTTTGTTTATTTTCCCTAATGGGAACCACCTTAGTTAAATTGAAAATGAAATTGTGCCTTAGGCGTATACAACTCTATGCTTTCTCTATTTTATAATAATTGCAACATATCTCATTGACCAATGCTTTAAGAAACCCTTGTAAAGAAGAAAGACAAAGATAGATAAAAAATTACACTCATGTAATAGGAGAGACATAGAAAAAAATATTACCAACTAATGCAATCAATATTAAACATTTAAATAAAGAAAATACTGCATTTTTTTAAAAAGGAGGAAGTATACTTAAGGGCTACCTTATAATTTGCATTTGGCATGCTAAGAGAACAGCAAGGATATGCGCTCTTCACATAAACGTATCTTAACAAAATTTATCAAACCTAATTGGACTGGATCAGTGTTAATTCTACATTATTTTTAAACATGATTAGATTTGACGAGACATGAAACTCATTAATTTTTAAGGTGAAGAAAATACACCTTGAGTAGAAACCATCTGTCCATCACTGTAATATCTAAAAACTAAATTACAAGTTATTAGAATCGATAGTCTAATTTTAACATAAAATTAGATGAATTCAAAACTGAATTTTTCTAACAAGCCCATTCCATTTCACTCTAACCTAACACTATCTTAATCATCCCTTTTCTTTTCCTTCCTTTATTTTCTTGATTATCGAACTACAACAGACGGTTTCAAAAAATAACTCGCTAGTCTTCCCGAACGGATTAAATTAGTCACTAACTGGATTAAACTAGTCACTAAATGCTTAGAGAATATCATTACTGAATAGATTAAACTGATCCCGAAATAGATTAAACTGGCCCCGAAATAGATTAAACTAATCATTATATTAGAAAATGCGGCATGTTCTCTTCTATTATTGGGCTTGCACCGTGCAAACTAAACATAGGCGGTCTCTTACAAGACCAACTAAAACTAAATATCACTTTCAATTGTGTACACAATATGTATAATTAAGTAGCACTTTAACATCAAAAAAGAAAATGTACGGAAGAGGGGAAACTAATTGAGCTGTGGTAGCAACTAGCAAGGTAAGAGGAAGCATGAAACTGAAGTTATGTCGAAGGAGGGAAGAGAGCAAGGAAAGAGAGAAATAGAAAGACTCAACTAAGACTAAAAATTTTTGTAAACGGCTTTTGGATCACTTTTTTTTTAGCTTTTGGTCTTTTCAGGAAAAAAAAGCGTTTGGCAAGACTTTTTGAATAGCTGGAAAATCAGCTTTTTGACCAAAAGTCATTAGTTAGTTTCATTATTGGCTTTTCGCTTTTGCATTCAATTAAAACAAACAACCAATACTAACAATTGAGTTACCTTTTATAACAATCAACAGTTAAACAACCAACATAATCAGAGAAAGGCACATGGTCAATAAATTTGCAAACATATAACAACCAACAACCAATTGCCAAGCATTCCCAATGCCTTTTATAATGTGTTATGAAGATGAACCTTTCTTCCTTTTGTGCCTTGTATGAAGATAGAATATGACGTAACTCAGTGACGGAGCCAGGATTCTCAAAGTGGGGGGACAAAATTTGACCGTCAAGCATTCGGAAAAAAAATTTAGAAAAAAAAAAAACAAAACAACTCATATCAAAGTATTCCTCTTCAAACACATATTACAATATCAAATATGCAATTTGGAATTTTCTTACAATTTCTAGATTCCTCTACACAATGTAAGAATCTCTCCTGTAAAAACTTTCCCTCTCTTCAATGAACAAAACTTACTCTTCTTCTGTATCAAATTCCTAGTTTACATTTCATTTTTACCAGCTTAGATTTATGCTTTAATGGCTTCCTATGAGTTTTCTGACAAATATCAATTAAAATATGCTTTTGGGTTTTGTTCCTCTCCAACTCTTGTATATCATTATTTCCAACTCAAATTCAATGTTGCTAGCAATATTGCGACCCTTGTAGAAGCTACTTTAACTTCATATGAATATGAATATCAATCAAAACATCCACGAGCATATATTCATCAAACCAATTACATATTTATAATTTCCTAATTAGAAATTCCAAATTGCAAACTAACAATTTCTTAAATCATGAGTTCATGACCAATTCCAAACCAACAACAAATCAATCAACAACCATAAATCCACAATCACAAATTAACATTTCACAAGTAGTAATTCACAACCAAACAATGTAAATTGTAAATATTACCTTTTTAAAAAAAACTTAAACTAAAACTTAGGGTCAAGAACACTTACTGACTGACTGAAGTGAGCGTCACGAGAGGTCGGCGACGGAGAATGGACGGTTCTGGTGTCGCTTCGTCTCCTGACTCCGTCGTGGCGTTGCAGCATCGCTTCCACTTCGTCTCCTGAGTCCGTCGCAGGCTCGCAGCGTCGCTTCCTCTTCGTGACTTCGTTCCTCTTCCTCACCGCTCGTCGTCGTCGGCTCCGACGAAAGCGAATGTGCGGTCGACGTCGTCGTCCCTCCGTCGCCGTCTCTCCGTCGTTGAGATTAGGGTTTCTCTCAATCTCTCTTCCTTAGTCTCTCTCTTCTTCAGTCTCTCTCTTCAGCGTGTTTTTTTCAGAATGTTTTTCAAAAACTTCACGCGTGCTGCTGGCGTGTTTTTTTTTTTTCGTTTTTTTTTTTTTTTAAGAAATTATTTTTTAAAAGTGGGGGGACATCTGTCCCCATGTCCCCCCTACTAGCTCCGCCACTGACGTAACTTACATTTTTGGTTTATTATGAATTGAGATATATGCACATTGTATAAGTCCACTGTATGATTAAGGTTAAATACCTATTAACCTAAACCATGACATGTATCGTCAGGATATAACCTTTTTGGACAACCTCAAGTTAGTGGCATTTGTTCTTTTTGAAACCTGCCCTTAATGAAGAACACCAGCAATTGAAACGATTCACTTTGTTCCGCAGAGTAGAGGTTATGCCTAGAATTTCATTTGATCATATTTTCTTCCTGCAAGTTCCTTCTACAGCAGTCCAATGGATATGGCAAACATTATGTACTAAAAGTAACATAATAGAGGGAAAATTGCACAAAATTGTTTGTCTAATCACACCTATTACTTACAGAGGCCTACGGGATGCAAAAATCCAGTAAAAATTTCATTCATCGAGTTCTCTTACAAGATGCTGTCACTATAACATCATCTTCTCTCGTTCTCTTCATACTGTCATGCAGCGGGTAGCCACAACCTACTTTGGTGGTGCAATAATCTCTTTCTTTATGTCCTGCAAAACAACGAGCACTCCTTTCGTCAGTCACTCTTTTGGTGTAATCTCTTTTGCTAATTACCGGACATCACTTCAATCGTCCATGCTTATGTTTTCATGCGAGTTTGATAACAAGGACTGAGATATACCAGTAATTGAACACATACCTTGAGAAAATACATTTGAATAGCTTCTATCAACTCTAACTCTCTTGATCAAGGGACTAATATTTTCCAGCCAATTTTTCCTTTTTAAACCGGTATCATTGCATTTAGCTTCCTGACTGTCATTTTCACACACTGCATAAAGTATAATTTTCACCATTAGTAACAAAGTTACAAGCTAAGTTAAAATAATACAACAGATGATATTATTGTCAGAAAGTCAGATAGATACACCATTGTTGCTCTCTTTCAGCTTCTTGTAGTTGTGTGAGTTAATCTCTTCATGGTGCGAAGTTTGAACAATTCCTATGCCTTCCTCATCTAGTTTTATACAATTTACCCTCCTCTCAACTTCAGATGTTGGATAATGAGCTCCTGGAAAAAACAATCAAGTCAAGAACTCTTCGCTTGAGAAGAACACTAGTACTCCACATTCACAAGTCATCAAGTTCTAGATGATGAGAACTCTTTGAACCAATTCATCTCTCCAAATTTAAAGCAAAATACTCAAGAATTCAAAAGAAAAACTCGATTCAACTAAATAAAATCCATGAAGATTGTGATCCCCAATCATAATGAAATTATGAAAGTACCTCCAGTGGACTCATTGAACAAAAAATTAACCAAACATCATACTCAAATACTCAACTGAAAAAATATTTGATACATTACAAACAAATTCTGCCTAGGGATTTGATGATACACCATAGTGGAATCATGTTGAGGTTTTATGTACACAGTGTAGAGGTGGAAATAGGGTCTAGAGGTGCAAATATTGTAACAAGACAGTAACTAGCTCTTATTCTAAAGTCAAAGGGCGTTTGTTGAAAATTCCAACAAAGGTGTTCAAGCTTGCAAGACAATGCCACATGACTTGTATCCTCAGTTTAAGAGAGATAATGATGAAGCAGAACAGAAGAAAAGAAGTTTAGCTTTGAGTGAAAAAAAGAAAGAAGATCACATATCTCTTCCTAAAGGTTTTGATTTAGTTCAACCAAAGTATAGAAAAGGACCACTGGAGATGTCCTTCAATGTGATAGAGAGAGAGGAAGATGACAAAGAATGTGCCATGATGTTTTATATAGGTATGCTATCATTTAACTTAGCAAGATATCCCTACTTCAGAAAATTTTGTCAAAAAATGAGCTAATGGAAATTTACATGACTATGTATGTCCGTCCTACCTCTGAAAGACTTAGAACAAGTCTTCTTTTGCAAATGGAAGCACAGTTAACAAGTTACTCCAACTCAATAGAAATAGTTGGGTCAAGAAAGGAGCATCAATTTGTTCAGATGATTGGCAAGATCGCCAATCAAAACCTTTCATTAAGATAATAATTGCTTCTGCTGTTGGTGGTCCAATGTTTCACAAAGCTGTTGATGCTAGTGAGATCATGACAAAAGATGCTCAGTATTTCGCAGGTGTGTTCAGTCAAGTAATAGATGAAATTGGTGAAGCTGAAGTGGTGCAAGTGATAACTGATAATGCATTAAATTATAAAGCAATTCGAGCCATTACTGAAAAGATATATCCTCAGGATTTTTGGACCCCTTGTGTTGTCACTGCTTGAATTTGGTTCTTAAGTCCATTTCTGAACCTAATGAAAAAGCTTCTCACTGTAATGAGTGTAAGGGATATTATAGTTGGTGAATCAAGTGAGTAAGATTAATTATTTCATACTCAACCATGGTTTAGAGCTGATTTTTAATCGTTATTCTCATGTGACTCTTAAAAGTGGCCGATACTAGATTCGGTTCAAAAATCATGATGGCCACAAGGATAAGAAGGTTGAAAGATGTTCTTGAAAAAACTGTTATGGATCCTGATCCGAAGAAATTTAAGGTGAATGGTAAAACTCCAAAGCTAGAGAGGTGAAAGACTGGTTAGTTAGTGATACTTGGTGGGATCAATTAAATTATCTTTTGAGTTGACGCTATCGATGATGAATTTCTTGAGGGTTGCGGATGTGAATTCTTCAATATTGCATCTAGTATATGACATGTGGGAAACCATGGTTGAAGGGGTGAAAAGAATTATTTTTGAGCATGAAGGCTTGAATGTACTCACTGGTCATTCTTCTTTTTATGATGCAATTCAAGGGGTAATTGAATCTCGATGGAACAAAAACAACACACCTCTCCTTTTTATGACACACTCTTTAGTGCCTAAATACTATACTGAGAAATCACTTCAAGGAGGGGCTAGCAACAACCGAAGGGTTTCTCCAAACGAGAATGAAGAAGTATACACACATCGTAACAAATGTCTCCTACGACTTTTTCCAAATTCAGATGATACTCGAAAAGTCTTCCTAGAATATGGTGAGCCACAGCAAGGGAATTTGAAGACTCTATGTCTTGGTGGGATAACTATGGCTCCGCGACACCATAGTTGCAAAGCCTAGTGTTTGGGCCCATCTCATGGACTAGCCTACTTCTAGGCCCATCAACCGTCCACCTTATTGGAATTCACTAGCACTATGATTGCCCCATCAGTCAAAAGGTATTCAATTCTCACCTAAAAAGCAAGAGCATCTTTCTCTACAATTACTGTTTTCTCTCTCTACCTCAATTATTGACTTAAGCGTAAGAGGGGGGGTTCCCAAAAAACCTCGGAGTATTTTTCAGTGTACTTTGCAATTTTCACAAGACCCACGGAGCTCTGAGACTCTCTCAGCAAGTTGTCATTCCCTTCATCAGTAATTAAACTTTCTCCCGTAAACAGTTTTGCGCCCTCTGTGCGATTCAACAATCTCAAGCCACAACAGAGACCCGAAACGGCACCAATCCGCCAAAATCGTAAAGCTCCTTAGCCAGATCCTAACCCACCTTCTTATCGCACACCTACCTTTGAGACCCTCAACCCTTAAGAAAATGAGAGCCCCACGCCTTAGTCAGAGCATGGGCCTCGATCTCAGCCTCGGTCTCAGCCTCGCCAGCTAGACCCCCTTATCCACTACCCCCTTTACCTTCTGAACTTCAGAGGATAAGACCGGCTGAACCAAAAAATAGAACAAAACCTAAAGCCTACAGTGACCACTTTACAAAATGGGGGACATCCAACTCCAGCGAGGTGGAGGCGAAGGAGCCTCTCGAAGTAAAGATCTAATGGCATTAGACCCCCTAAGCTCGAGGCATGAACTACCGAGAGAGCACATACCCACTCAATCAGTCTAAAAACCCCCTTCATCAGAATGTGAGCCAAAGGATGTCCGTCAGACGAATTACCATGAATACATCTGTCAGCAATAACGACTATTATAGAGACCGTGGGCTACTCCCCTTCTCAGCTTACTTATGGGAGTGAGGTTGTCCTCCCCGTAGAAGATGGCATCCCCTCTCCTTCTATGACATTTTATAATCGTGCCAAAAATAAATCGAGAGACTACTAGCAATGCTCTCCTCCAATCCATCCAATACAAGTAGAGGGTCGTTCGATACTTCAATAGAAGAGTGAAGCACATAATCATACAATTGGGAGATTATGTTGTTCAAAAAAGAGAAGCAACGAAAAACTCGCACCTACAAGACAAGCTCAGCCCAACTCAGAAGGACCCTATAAGGTCACTCAGGTAACAAACCAAGTGACTTATCGGCTCGAATCACCCGAAGGAGTCCCACTTGCTCAACCGTGGAATGCGGACAATCTAAATAAGTATTTTGCTTAACTATAGTAATTTAGAGGCATCAATGTCAATAGGCCAGACTTTTAGCCTTGACGCGATTTTGTAAAATGCAATAATTATAATGAATGAAAAGAGGCTTATCCAAAATAATATGAGTCAGGCAACATAGCCACGACCAAACAAAGAACTATGCAACAAAAGAGTAAATTGAAAAATCACAATACTCAATAAAAACAAGATCAATGAAAGATAAAATTTTCATTACCATTATAGTGTATTACAACATAAGAACAACAAGCAAACAAAGACTACTTATTTGAAGAACAACTACGCAAGGAAGGCAACCCCAAACTACAAGCAAACAAAAAGCTAACTCTATAAAGAGAAATAAAAACTAAGTCTCTACATGAGCACTAATGAAAAGAACTGCCAAAGTCCCAACCATCTTCCGCATACTCGACATCCTTATAACCTTCCTAGAATTGTTAGGTGCCACGCTCAACCTGCTGATCCAGACAAGTGGATTGCATTTGAGCGTGCAGCGAAGCCATCTCAACTTTGTAAAGAGACCGGTAGGTCTGAGTTTGCGCCTCCCAATCAAAGGTTGGGTGGTCCTGACTTATAGCCTATCTCATCCGCTCTAGCGCATCTATCTCGCCAGCCTGGTAGGAGCTCTCACCCACTTCGGCGTTGTACACCTCACACTTATCCGAGTTTTGCCAAGCTCGAACCATTCTTTAGCACACCTGTCAGCCTTAACTAGAGCCTCATCAAGCTTCATCGTAAGACGATGCACTCTCCTCACTATATCATCACGCTCCTTTGTCAGAAAATTAATTCGGACATTCATCTCATATGACTTCTCATTAAAGTCAATTTGATTGTTATCGATGGTCCTCATGGCTCTCGTCAGTTCGCACTCAGATTTATGAAGCCTTGTCTCCAAGTCTTTCACGATCCCTTGGTGATGCTGAGCCGCAGCCTTTAACTCGGACACCGAAGCAGATAGCTTCTTGTTCTCCTCAGCCAAAGTAATGCGACGGCGGGCCAAGGTAGTCATCCGAATGGACATCTGCAAAGATAAAAACAAGAAATCAAGAGAACATACAACGCAATAAAACACGAAGAATGACCACAACACTTACGTCGATCCAAGAGTGATGAAGCTCATCCACCTCATCCTCACCTATGGAGTTCAAGTACTCCTCATCTTTAGCGGAATATAGCTCCTTGCAAATCTTCCTAAACCGCCGATCCTTATCGTCGCGTATCATTCTAGTGAAAGGGACGTCCATCCCAGCTATAGGCTTATGCACCCTCTTTGGCGGTGGCAAGGGAGAACAAAGAGTATAGGTTATCGTCTGAGGAAGCCCATGTCATCCCTATTAAAGTCGACATCTCCAAGCCTCAATCGAGATGATGGCCCTCTACTCGATGAAGGCCTCCTCTCAACGCTTGAGTGCAGCCGCTCCGAGGCAATCACTGTCTGAGGGCAATGTGCTTCATTGGTAGATTCCTTCTTGCGCTTGAGCTGAGCATAATCCCAAAGACATCAAAAGTTAGCATAAAATGGAAGTGACCAAGAAACAAGAAGTGAGATGAGACTTACAAAAGGTGGTTGGGGCTCAATCATCGCCTTTTCTTGTAACTCTCTCTTCATCCTTAGAGCCATAAAAGCATTCACGTTTATTCTGATAGGCATCTTCTCTTTTAAACTTGATCGGGCAACAACTACACAAAACCAAAGGCAACATAACATCAACAAACATCAACAAAAACTAAGTATGAAAATAAACTCCCCTCAACTCATTACCCGGGGAGTAAGTCGGGCTCACTCCAAAGGCCAACAGAAAATGTTCATTGCAAGAATAATTTGACTTGGGGAGCCAATAGGGACTAAAACTTCTTCCCCGTCTATCCTCGTTCGGTGAGTTTGGAAGTAGCAGGCCGCCGCGGCTCATCATTTAACAACCAGGCACAACCGAGTTCAAATGGTTCTGTGGTCCCTCTCGAGACCACATGGCGGGCAAATCCCAATCATCGTTGTAATAGACGTAAACAAACTGACGTCGGAACTTCTTTTGAGTTGAAGGCATCATGCTCAACAATAAAAGCCCCACTAACCAACACCATTATCTTTGGGCTTGGGAATCTTCACCAGCTTGAACATGTTTTGTCATAGGCGAAAGGTGGGCATGACTCTAAAGGAGTGGCAAATCATAATAAAACCAAGAATAGTGAACCATGAATTGGGCATCAATTGAATAAACGTAAAGTTGTACGCTACTATGAGTTCCCGGATGAAAGGGTAAAGGGGAAACCTTAAAAAAAGTGTAATCATGTTCGATACACCGCAACACACCCAGGGCGTCGTCAACACCGCATTCGTGTTCCTCGGCCTATACAGAGCATAAGAGTCACGAATGAACTACCTTATCCCTGAGGCCGACATATCTCCATCATCACTTTCATCCAAGCAGGGGGAGGTGGAAGTTAGCCGGCCCTGCGTCGGCACACTTGGAAGGGTAATATATGCTTGGCCTCAATTCTCAACAGCATCACCATTGTCGGCCATAACTGCATCATCATGAAGGAAACGATCTAAATAACTCTGTTGTGCTTATGGATAGGCCACAGATACCTCCCATAGGTAGGGCAAGTCTCCCTCGGCCTCTTTCGCAAGGGACCAAGGAGGGCTCAGAATGAGAACCGCTTCGAGAACGGTCGAGGGAACAAGCTGTCGTCACCAATGTTATTCCTACCCCTCGAATCTCCTCTGACATTCTATACATAGGGGGAGATTTGCGAGGAGTACCCGACTCAGACGGAACCTCATTATTTAATAACAAAAGGGCTTGGTCGAAAAAACAAATAAAGGGAAGTTGACCATACCTTACGTGAAGAAATCGGTTAGAGTAAGAAGCTCACCCCAATTCTAGTGAGATAAACTAGAGAGATAAAGACAACAAAAGCTTTGAATGAAAGAAGTGTGAGTGAAAAAATGAGATCTCCTTCTCCTATATAGAGAAAAGGATGGATAAATCCTTGGCCCCATTCTTCAAATGGGCTTTCATGTACAAACTTCCAACCAGGCCACACTATAGGGAACAAAATTTGATGAACATACAACCATTGGGCTTCCTTATCATGAAAAAAGTGATATCGTCTAGGGCTCAATATCCAAGGGATGATGACCAAGGGCCACCTTTGGACAATGGGGAGCGTTCCATACTTAGAAAAATAAACAAGTATCGCTACCTCGTGCCTTCTTGAATACGGAAGCTCGTCCCTCGGACAACGAGGAGCGTCCTATATTTAAGAAAATAAACTAAGTATCACTACCTCATGCCTTCTTAGATACAAATGCTCTCCATAGGATGACCCGCACCTCCCTCGGACAACGAAAAACGTCCCATACTAAGAAAAAAAAACTAAGTATTGTGATTGAGGACCTCCTTCGGACGAGGAGCGTCTCATACTTAAAAAGATAAAATATGTCTCGTGTTCAAGACCTCCCTTGGAAAACGAGGAGCGTTGTCGTCAAGTACTAATAGCCCTCCGAAAGGTCATTAAGACCTCTATCGGATATAAGCTGCGACATGTCCAAGTCCCTCGGACGAACGCAATCCCTTCCAACCAAGCTCGACGATCTAATAACAAGCATCCCTTTCGCTCACAAGACTGCCTCAACCCTTGCACTTAAGAGCTGCAGCAGCAAAGGAGGACCCCCTTGGCTCGATTTGTGTCACACGCAAACGGCTTTTGGGCGCATGATAGGTGCGTCGCACGCACTCGTCCCGGGTCGAGCACAGCATGTACTGCCTCGGCCCGCATTAAGTCACTTAGCAGAGATGCATCTCGGCCCTGATTGCGTTGCGCACAAATAGGGTACGTCGGACGCATGGAGATTGCGCCATGGCTCGCGTGCCACGCATTGTTTCGCGTGTCAGGATTTGAGTCTGCGCTGCGCGCACGCCATACCCCTGGGCCTCGGCTCATAAGGCCCAGACGCCACCCCTTCAGCATGCATGAGTCCCTCCGTTAGTACGAGGCACTCCTCCCGGCTCTCGCTATCGCACAAGGGCCTCTCCATGGCCTTGGAAACTCCCTCCACTAAGCTTTGTCCTTGAGCGCGACCCCCAAGAACTTAAGGCCCCTCACCAAAACGGAAATATGATTGGTTCAATTCCGCCAATCAACTACCGCTGAAAATCAAATTTTCGCTCCGATTAAATGGCGTGAGACTAATTGTTTGGGCCCATTTCATGGACAATCCCATTTCCAGCAACATTACTAAAATACCCTAGTTCCACCAGCTCAAGTTAACCTAAATACCCAAATTTATTGGAATTAACTACCACTATAAATATTGATTATCCCGTCAGTCAAAAAGTATTCAATTCTTGCCTAAGAAGCTAAAGCATATCTCTCTACATTTACTACTTTCTCTCTCTACCTCAATTACTGACTTAAGCGTCGAAGGAGCGTTTTCCAAAATAAACCTCGAGATAGTTTTCAGTATACTTTTTGTACTTTTTCTTCTTACTGTAAGAGAAAGTGGAGCATATTTGGCTCCATTCAATCAATAAAAAGAACAAACTGACATCTAAAGGTTAGGAGACTGTGGTTTCAATTCACAACAACTTAAGAGCCTATTTGGGAACCATCATTTTAAATATTGTCCCAATTTACTTGTTTGGGTACTCAATGGAATTGGATTAGAAATTGAGCCAATTCCTATACAATTACAACCCAAGTTAAAAACACATGGTATAAATCCCCCACCCCTTGTCATAACAATTTCTCTCCCATTCTATTTTCTCTCTCCTATAAGTTCCTCATTATTCCCTCCCCTCCCTCCCCCTTGCCAGCTACCCCATCCCACGCCAAATCGAAATTCAATTACATGTTTCCCAAACGAGATTGAGGAATTGGATTTGGAATTCAATTCCCATGTTTCCCAAACGAGTTTGAGGAATTGGAATTCAAATGCATGATTTTCAATTTTTGGAATTGAAATGAAATACGGGTTCCCAAACGCTACCTAAGATGTTTTTTTTGTAAGCAAAAGGAGTAAATAGATGGGTCGTCAACATATTGGGATATTGGTAAGATTTTAGAAGATAAAATTATGTATAATTAAAATTTAAAGTATAACTTCATTATTATGGTTCATACTCATGATTCTTCTTTTTTGTAAGGGGGGACAACATTTTAGAAGATGCCGAGCTCTGCATAGATGATCCTAATATTAAAGCGGTTTCTTTGATCTTGAAAAATAAGATGTTGGTTGTTATTTGTTAGTGTGTTGAAGTATCAAAGACTAGCAGTAGCTTTTTGTGTTGTTTTGATCCATTGACTTGTGATATGATTTTGTTGGATATTAAGTTGGAAGTTGGGAACAATCTTGGTGGAATTTTTTTTGGTTTTTATTTTAAATACAAATATACATAGATTTGTTTTTTTAGTGCCCGCATCCCTACGTCCGAGTCCAAATTCAGGACGGTGTCTCAGTATCATAGATTTTTAAGATTATCGTATTAGATACTCGGATTCGTACCCGTGTTGGATAACCTTACCCATGTCCATGTAACATATGTTATGGATGATGAGAACAACTCTATGAACCAATCCAGCTCTCCAAATTAAAAGCAAAATGCTCCAGAATTCAAAAGATAACACTGGCCAAATTATTTAGTTAGCTAAATAAAATCCACGAATATTGTCATCCTCAATCATGACGAAATTATGAAAGTACCCCCACTAGACTCATCAAACAAAAATTTAACCGAACATCATACTCAAATACTCAATTCAAAAAGTAACTTTGCCTATCTAGTGGGTAATCAACTAACTAGAGGTATATATGATATATCCGAGTTTGTCTTGGCAACCAACATGTGGAATCCTAGAAAGACTCCACCAAGGTCATTTGATACTGTCTATTTCAATTAGTATCATTTAGTACCTATGCCTCTTTCACTTATTACTGAAATGGTCATAGGTGAGTACCAATTGGTACCAAAACGGTATTAGCAATTGGAAGAGACATAGGTATGAAAATACCAAAATTATACCTATCATGTTAGTTGTTAGCATGTTAATAGATATATCAATCTCCTCATCCATCTACTATTGCAAGAGTCATAACAACTAATTCTTGGTTAATCTTTTGAACTCAAAATCTCAAACCTGAACAGCTCTAATAAGTTAAACTAACTTTTGTCAAGAAAAGAAAATAATCAAACCAACTTAAAACAAGTAAAAAAAAAAAAGTACTGCATAAAGATAATCGAGGAGAGAGAAAAAAACGCATACTCTTGGTCCCGCACTTGACGAGCTTGCCGTCGACGACGAGAGCAGCGGAAGAATCAGTACCAGTGCACAAACCCCGAGAAGAGAAGAAAGAGAGAAGCGACCTCCATGTGACAGACGAAGCAATAAGGTCTACTCCTCTGGTAATAAAGTGTCCATTGAACCTCAAGGTCGCGGGTTCGAGCCCGAACATTCGAGCAATAGTGCCTATATCTAATCTCTGGTCTTCACACGCCATTATTTCTGCTGTTTTTGATGATGCTGGGCAATACATCTTTATTTTCTTTGTTGATCTTGCGTTGTTGTTGATTTCTTCTGTCTTTCTTCTTTTGTTGACATGTTGTTCTTCCATCTTTCGAAACTTTTTTGAAGGGGAAAAGCAAGCAGTTGGCCTGTGATTTAATGGAAGAAGTTGTGAAATTCGGTGGGAGAGAGATGGGTTGCAATTTTGGGGGGTTTTAACGGCTATCTAGAAGGGTCTTTTCAGGAATAATAGAAGTATGTTTGTTCTACAAAGTTCGACCTCACTAGTTTGTCGTTACTCGCTAGTCTTATTTCAGAATTCAAGGGTTACCGGGTTAGGCTATGTTTAGTTCACCTGAAATTTTCTGATCTGAACTTATCTGATCTGATCTGAACTTATTTTTTCTGATCTGAACTTATTTTTTCTGATTACAAGATCCTATCTTTTAGATTTTTCTCAATCTATAAGAAAAAATATAGTCATGTGGGGTCTCGTTTGATTCGTCTCAATGAGTACTTTATTAATATTCAATTATTATAATTTTTACTAATATGTAATGAAAGATATAATGATTTTTAAATATAAGCATGATCTGAACTGATCTGATCTGAACTTATTTTTTCTGATCTGATCTAATTAGATCTGAAATAAGCAAAAATAAGGTGAACTGAACATAGCCTTACTTTGGCCTTTATTACAAAGTTCGACCTCAGTCACCTCACTAGTACAGAGAGTATTTTTCCTCTTTACAGTTTGTTTGGTAGAAGGAAAAGAAAGGAAGTGGAAGGAAATTTATTACCTTCCAATGTTTGGTTCATTAAAAAAAGATTAAGTGAAAGGAAATGGGAGGAATTGGAAGGAAAGACTCTTTAATAAAATTTCACTTTCCTTTCCTCCCAAAAGCAAGGGAATTTGGAAGGAAAGAGAAAATTTATACCAAACATGGGAAATTAAGGTTTTTTTCCTTTCTCTTCCATTCTTTTCCTTTCTCTTCCCTTCCTTTCTCTTCTCTTTCTTTCCTTTACTAAAAATGAACCAAACACACGGTTAAAAGTAGGAAAACTTGTAAAAAAAATTTCTAGGCATTTGTCTTGTAAAAGACCATCTATTTTTAAATTAAAATTAAATAATGGTAAGTTTAATATTTAAAATAGAATTAGCCTACACAAATTATTCACAAAGACGTCCTAATTATAACATTTTAATTAGGCAGCCCAAGCCCACATTAAATTAAACACAATCCATCCAATTCCTATAGCCCACATTTATACTCCTTTTGTCATGTCAGCATTATATAAACCTAATATTTACCTAAGAATCAGAAAACCACCATTTAATATCTCTCTCACTCTCTCTCTCTCTTCTCTCTCTCGAAATGACAGTGGTCTCATCCTTTCTAGACTCCACGCTTCTTCATCGCTTAACATTCTGAAATTGCATCTTTTGCACAAAATTTCTTTGCAAATCATCGATTATTGCTCAATTGGTGATCGAAATTTTTGCTCGATCGAATTTCATTACATATGATTGAAGTGAGTTGCAAGCCTTCAACAATGGTGACATGCAATTGTGTCTCCATATCTTGAATCACGTGTTCGATCTCCTCAAAATCTGAATGATTTGTAGCTCTACATCAATTTTAGGATCAAACATTCTCTCCATTTAGTTTTCTACTGTATTGTGTATGTTGTTTATATTACACTAAGTTTTTGGAACCATTTTAAAGTAGAGACTTATAAGAGAAATATATTTTCAATTTATAATATTTTTTGTTCAATTTTACTGAAAATTTGGACCTACACCCCAAATTTTCTTCAATTTCAGTCGAATTTTGACTTCTTTTTTAAATTCCTTACAAAAATGCGAAAATGGAGCAATTGTTAGTATTTGTTGTTTTGTAGATAGATTCAATATATGAAGGTTTTGTATCATTTTCATTCAAGGTTGCGCATCATGAAATACATACTGCTGATTCAATTTCTTCATAGTGCACTATTGTTTCAACTGAGGTGATTGTATTTGGTATGTACGTAGACTTTCTTTTCGTGTTGGTTATACTGGTCACTTTTTGTTTTATGTTGGTCAGTATTTGCTTTATACTGGTGTCTTTTGATTGTTGCTCATTTCTTTTGAGTATGTTTGCAGTAGGTTCCTTATTATGTTATCATATTTCATTATTATTATCTCACCATTTGTGACAAAAGAACAAAAGCTTGTGGAAGTTTTCGTAAACATATCAAAGCTTTAGCGGATAAACTTGCTGATATGAAGAAAAAAGTTGTTAATGAAGGAAATTTGCATCAAAAGCAAAAAAAAAAAACGCAAGAAAGAAGGAATCCACCATCTAGACCGTCCAAAATAATTGCTAAGATAAACACTAAAAAGCCAATTGAGCAACCAATTAGAGAGCAAGATAAGGAGCAAGAAGGTCGACAAATGACACGAGAATTCTCTTAGTGCTGCTTTCAATGCACCAAAGGAACCTGGTTCTTACACTCTCCCTGCAAAATTATCTTGACTTTTATCCTCCACAACTCGAGTGACTCTCTCGTTGTCTATAGTGGTCACCGAATGGCTTATAGTGGTTATTAAATAGATTCAACTAGTCACCAAATGAATTATTTTAATTTTGACTCATATTGGTGTTCATTTTATGTAAATGGTGTTCCATACACCTTATTAGTATTCTTTAATAGTTTAATTATCTGAATAATAATCTTCAATTTTGTTATGAATATTTCATTCATGCGAATTATATTCTATTTAATGATATTAGTTTGTTATGGTCAATTTTCATATAATAATTATTAAATTGGTCAAGTTCTAGCTTTAGAACTTAAAAAGGTAAATTTCATAATCTTATAATGTCAATTTTGAAAGTGGTGACTTATTATATTAAGTTAGTCACTTATAAGTTTTAATTGGTGACATTTTGAATTAAAACTCAAAAAATAATTTAAATATTTGAATCTTATATATTATTATAATATGGTCATTTTGTAACTTTAGTTATAGATGACAATAACAAAGTATCATGGCAAGTTTTCAACGCGTTGAAATGTTTCAATAGGAAAGAGCCTAATAGGGTCACTAACTAACATAAAAT
Organism: Beta vulgaris subsp. vulgaris; assembly: GCF_026745355.1. Lineage (NCBI taxonomy): Eukaryota > Viridiplantae > Streptophyta > Magnoliopsida > Caryophyllales > Amaranthaceae > Beta > Beta vulgaris. Next base: position 43,283,747 of record NC_079208.1, read on the forward strand.
AGTCACTTATTTACATAAATTGGTCACTTGTCAACATAAGTTATTCACATTTCAAAATATTGTCTCAACATAAAATGGTCACTTATTACATTGGTTTGCAGATGGTATCTTATATTATTACATTGGTAACTTATTACATTAAATTTGTCCCATTTGGATTTAGAACTTAAGATAAATTTTATAAACTTATAATTTCAAGCTTGAATGTGGCAACTTATAATATTAAATTAGTCACTTTTAAATTTAAAGTGGTGGTGTTTTGAATTAAACCTCAAAAGATGATTTGAATATTTGAATCTTATATATTTTATAACTTTATTTATAGATAACATTAACACTCTAGCATGTCAAGTTTTCAAAGAGTTGAAATGCTTTTTATAGCAAAGGGTCCAATTCATCAAAAGGGTAACTAACTAACATAAAATGGTCACTTATTTACATATACTGGTCACTTGTCAACATAAGTTGTACACATTTAAAAATATTGCATTAACATTATTAAAATAAGCCTTTTTGCTTTCACTTTGGCTTTTGGTGCATCTCCCCTTTCATTGTCATCATTTTCTTCAACGTGATTAGTTTATCTGCTGTTGTTTGGTATTTTTTTTGATGTAGACTTGCTCTTGGCTGGTTTTGCTGGGAAGGTTTTTCTGTGTTATTGTTTGGAAGTATACTTTATTGTTCGATTACCCTCTTAATTGAAATATTCTTCTCCTGTAAAAAATGGTGATATTAGTACAAATCGAATATGTAAAGAGTTGATAAGTTTAAAGTGGTCACTAATAAAACTAAAAACCATACATTTTAATACAAACGTAACTGGATAATTATCTAAATCGCATAGCTTTCCTGTTATGTGGCGATTTAATGAAATTTGGGTTGAGTTGATTTGCTCAAACAATTTATATGCATAATCAAAACATCACAGGAAAAATGGGAATGAAAGAAGCATCTAAGAGACGATATTTTCTACGAGAGAAAAAACCTAACTCTCTGATATTTGTTGGACTTCCCACTCTTCATGTGAGAAATAATAATTAGTGGCACTTCCATGGTTACCAATCAAAATTCCAAAATTCAACACATGATTGGTTACTTTTAGTGCTAAATTGGTTACTTTTTGTTTAATCTTGGCTATGGATATTTCTTAAGCACAATTTAGTATTCTATAAAATGGTCTCTTATTGACTAATACTAGTTACTAATAAAGATTTACTAGTTACTAGGTTTATGGGCAATAATCATCAAAATATTTATTCAATTACCAGCGCCATTAACACATTTGGGGTTCAAAGTTGGTTTGCCTAAAATATTTTGCTCAATATCCAACCACACCAACATTACAGTAATTAGCAACACACTTCTCAAATAACTAATTTATTCAAACAACTAGTAAAGCAATAACAACCTTAATCTGACATTATAAGTCTATTAAACAAAGAAATTATATTACAAAACAAATGAAAAAGCTTGTGAAAACAACAAGCAAATCACATTAGAATTAACAGTAAAGGGAAAAAAATGAGAAAAATAAGAGAAAAAAAACCTATTAATTAAAGAAATCTAAACATCATCTTATCAGAGTATGAGAGTAATTTAAAAAGTATCTCTACCTTCATCATCATCAAAAGTATACAATTTCAAATCACAATCACCTTTAAAAGGTCTATTCATACCCCAAAGATCATCATTAACCCTAGAAATTACTGTATTCAACTCCAATTTCTTCGAAATTTGCGCTGCGACATCAATTGGAGTTGTAATCCATTTTTTACCTTCCTTAACATTTTCATTCGGCAATGTAATCCTTCACCAAAAACAAAAACACCAAAAGAAAAATCTATCAAAAAATCGTCGAAAATGAGGAGAGCGAAGAACAAAAAGGAGGAGAGAGAAACTTGATGGATTCGCCGGAGATGGAGAGATGACGAAGAGTGATTTTCGCTCAAGAACTAACTGGAATGAAGAGAGAGAAGAGAAAAACGAGGGTTACTGCTATGTTTTTTTTTTAATTTTTTTTTGCCTTTTTTTTATTTGGGCTGTTTGTGGATAGTGGGTTATTTGTGCTGTTGTTGGTAGTGGGTATTAGGTTTGGGCCTGCCTAATTATAATATTAAAATTAGACGGTCTCTTACAAGACGAGCTGATTAGCCTAATAGTGACTAGATTATTTTTGTCTGTTACTAATTTAATCCATTTAATGACTATGTCTACTTTAATATTAAAATTAGACCGTCTCTTTTAATAATTTTTGAAATCCTAGTAAAAGTGTTATTTTGCGAAGAAAAAAAAAACTTTTGAAAAAAATCACAAACTTAAATTTTCTTTTACAAGATAAAACCTATTCTCATTTTCGATGATTTTTAAAATGTATATGGGTGGTGCTGCAGTTAATGGAAATAGGAGGTTACACCATTAAAAGAAGATAAAAGGGTGACAAGGGTCACCTCTATGCATCTCAAAACTACACCGAAAAATGGGTATAAATTTCATCTTGCAAAAAAAATTAAGTTGTGTTTTTTTTTTTTTTTGCAAAGAATGCTTTAAAAGGATTTTTTTCTCAAAACTAAACTTTTAAAAGGTTTTTGTTTGGTATATTTTTCAAAGAAGTATAAATGAACTAAAAGCAGGTGCAAGCATTGTTGTTAAAATCCCGATCCGAATCTTACGATTTTACGATTTTACGATCCTGGAGGACCTCACCGATCCCGATCCTATGTAGGATCTTAATTTTGTAGGATCTTTCGATCCTGCCCAACCACAAAAAATCATATGGTAGGATCTTAACACGATTCTACGATCCTACGACTCTACGATCCGATCCTACCATGTAAAAATCATAAAGTAATTTCACATATTATATTTCTCCTATTAGATTTTGGTCGTATGTTACTTCAAACTTATAGTATTGAAAAACTATCATCATTTGCTAATTAAAAAATTCATATTAATATATAATTATCTTTATTTCACTGAATTGTAGGATCTTACGATCCTACGATCCGATCCCACCGATTCGATTCTACCAACCCCTACGATCCAAAGTAGGATCCCGATCCTGATAACATTGGGTGCAAGCATGTCATGATCGGATTAGAAATAAAATGCTCATAACACATTTTATCAAGGAAGTGGCAAGTTCGGGTCGATGTGGATTGAACAGGGCTTTGGTATTAGAAGGGCCCAGAAATTTGGTAGTTAATAAGTGCTGCAAATATTCCCTCCGTTTCCTAAAGATCTTCCCACTTACTGTTTCTACAGATACCAAGGAAAATCAAGTTGTGTGGGGCATGGTGTGAGTAAAGTAGGAGAGAGAAAGGGGTTAAGATAAATAAACAAATAAAAAGGGGTTAAAGTAGGAGAGAGAAAGATAGTAAAATTGAATTAATAATGTAATGGTGGACTATATGATACTGACATGAGAGGGTAAATAGGAAAATTTGTTTTGCCAAATAAGGAATAAAGCAAAAGAGGGAAGATCTTTTGGAAACACCCTTAAACGGAAAGAGGGAAGATCTTTAGGAAACGGAGGGAGTATGTTAGTAAAAAAAATATTTAAAAAATATTAAAAGATACGGTCTAATTTTAATATAAAATGAAACCTAATCACTTAATGAATTAAACTAGTCACCGAAATTAATTAACCTAGTCACTATTGGACTAATTCTCTTTTTAATATTAGGTTATCATTGCTTAATTTAGTTTAAAAGTATGTTGTCTCTTACAAGACAAACTCAAAAATATTACTTCCTCCGTTTTTATATAAGTGTAACATTGCATAGTGTTTACTATTCGCAGTTTAACTTTAATTAACTTTGGTAATTTATATTTTAGGAAAAACATAGTTATGTGGGATCTTGTTATATTCGTCTGAATGTGAATTATTTTAATATCAACTTTTTATAATTTTTACTTATTGATAATTGAAGATATTAATGGTTAAAATAATGCATTGACAAACGTGAAAACAAGAAGTGTTCCACTTATTTAAAAACGGAGGAGTATATAGTTGCTAAGATGATAGGCTTTTTAATCAAGTGGTGCAATACTCCAAATTCTAGTGGGTTGTTTTATATACTCTTTAACAGCCAGACATAATTTTTCTATATCTCTTTGAAATTTTCCCCCCTTTGGTAGGCACTTTATGAGACATATTTCAATGCTTTTTCTCTATCATGAATTCTATAGCTACATATTCTTAACTTCTCGAGATTCTTTATTTCGAGCGAGGATCCTCTCCAGGGCACTGGATGTCCTGTATTCTTATTTACACTACAAGAAGATAAATTTGGGATGAAATTTCCAAATCACCCCCAACTCTTGGTGTAATCATTGGAGAGGATCCTCACTCCATTATTTCCTTCATCCATATTCCAAAACCCAAATCCTTTACTTCTATCCTTGAATTCCATTTATAAGCTACCACATGTCCTCCTTTATAAGCAAATTGTAGCAGCTAATTAACCCAATGATAATATTTTATAAAAATTTAAATAACTTTTAGATTTTAATGAAATAAACAAAAAATTATATCAATGGCCATACTTTTTTATCCTCTGTAAAGAGAGACCAATCTTGGCCTATTTTTCACACTTCAAAAGCTCCTAATTTTCATTAAATATTAATTTAATTAGCGTAACTAAAAATTCTTGACTAATCAATATTCTCCAAAATTAATATGAAGATATAATTGTTTAATTAATATTGATGGGTATGGAAAAGTAAAAGAGAAAAGAGGTGATGAGATTGGTAACTGGTGAGGTATGGGAAAGTAGGAGAGAGACGGTAAATGGAGAACCCATGAATGTAGATATAGATTTGTGAAATGAGAAGGGTAAATGGAAAAGTTAGTGGAAAGTGACATGGAAGAATAAGGTGAGGAAAGAGAAATTATAAGGATCCCCGTGGTTGTGGATTATCCAAGAATAAGCCCATTGGATAATCTACAAGCTAGATCATGAGGAGAGAGGGAAAATATAATAAAGAATTAGGAGAGAGAAAAAAGAGGAGAGAGAAGGATGATCAGATCATTTCACAAAACTCATGAAAGAACATAAATGGCAGGCTCCATGCAGAGTGAGTTGGCAACAATATATTGGCATCAAGAAAAGCAATTCAAGGTTAAAAAGCCCAAAATTGTAGATAATCCATTAAGGGTAAAAAAATCATAAAAACTAATACTAGATTATAAATGAGGTGGAAGAGAGAGAAAATATTAAAATAATTGATGATCCAAATTTTTGATTTAACCATTGGTATGCTCTTATGTTCCTTGTTCTGCATTCTTTACGGAAACGAAACCAATTTCTTCATCTTCTACCTCTTCTTCCTTATCGTCTTCCTTTGCTAAATTCACACATAATGCTCTAATTCTCCTTTCTCCTCTTTCAAAATCCACTTTGATCATTATTGATTTCTCTCCTTAATTCAAATTTTACTATTACTCCATTTTCTGGGAATCGGGGTTATTTTGAATGGGATTAATGAATTCTAGAACTTCTAATGAAAAGTAGTAAAGATATGTTGGGATTAAGTGATATTCTCATGATAATTTAGTTTGATTGTTGATTTCTCATAATTGGGTTATAAAATAGGTCGTGGGGATTATGGGTGTTTGAAGTTTTGATCTCTCATCATTGGGTTATAAGTTTGGTCTTGAGGATTAACAGGTGTTCTTAATTCTAATTTTTCATAATTGGGTTATAGAATTGGTCTTGAGGATTTATGAGTTACCGAAATTGGTTGTCCCAAATGATGAACTCGTTATTGCTATTTGCTAGATTTTTGTTGTTTGTCACATGAAACATATGATTTGTATTCGAGTAATTCCTAACTAGTAACCATTTTGAAATATTTTGATTTTCAGTTCTTAACATTCATGGACTAGGCATCAAACTATTGTATTCGGGTTATTAATCTCATAGGCACCAAAAGTAGCATTTCTTCGTGCAAAATCGACCACATCAAGAGAGTATTCTACCTAAAAAGAACGATAATCTCTTCTTATGGGTATGCGAGCGAGCATGTGTATGTATAAGCCAGCATATAGGACATTTTTTTCGAAATCAAAGAAGTTTACTAAATAAAGGAATCTAATTTAGCTGACAATGTTTTATCGGGGTATAAGCTTGTTGAACTTGGTTCCTTGACACTTTCGGAGGAAGTATGTTTACATAACAATTATGTGCACTATTTGCCCATAATCAGGATATTTCGGTAATAAAATGCAAACTCCCTCTCTCTCTTTCTCTATGAGTTCCTTTTCATTTCTCCCTCCTCGATCCCTTCTCTCTCTTGGTTCTTTTTTTTTTTTTGAAATTAACATTAATTTATTGATTAAAGTCATACGACATCTACAATAGAAGTCAAAACTAAACAAATACATATGAAAATGTAACAAATACAATTCTAATATGACAAAACCACGATCGTTGAGTAGATATAACACTTCTGAAAACCCTCGCCTTTCACATCGTTGTCTGATGCAACTTTCTACAAAGGGGTCTGTCGATCTTTTGTAGTTTTGAAGTAGAACTGGATTCAACTCAAGTGATTGTAAACGAAGTCTTGACATCTGTTGCGCATAAATTTCAATAAACAAATCAAATCTTGAATTACACAAAACCCAAAAACAAAGTCTCTAAACTCTCATATGGAGAGAGATAAAACCCAATATATGGGGTAGATATAACCCAATATATGGGTAGAAAAACTCTCCATTAGAGTGTGACTGAAATTTATTAGAAATATAAACATAAAATAACTAGTAATAAAAGGAGAAAAGGGGCTTATCACCGTCCAAAAGGGTAGTGATTACTCCTCGGTTGAAAAATAGGGTTTTGTGGGAGGGGAGAGAGGAGAGATGGAAAAAAAAGGAGAGAAGAGGCGGATGTACTCTCTCTTTGGTTCCCTTATCTCTATTTCAATTGCTGATATACGCCATTTTTTTAACAAAAAACTAGCTAATTTTGTTGAACCTGTTTTACTGAATTAATTTTTAGTAGAACTCTAGAGTGATATTATATAACATTCACTTGATATAATAAAATTCAATCAAGATATGATAAGATGGTGTCAAGATATGATATACTTAGTTATCTAATATTACAAATAAAAATATATATAAAAAAATTTGTTTATAATTTATAATTTTACATACTCTAGAGTTTTATTAAAAATAAATTTGATAAAATTAGCTTATATCAGTAAGAGAGGGACAGAGAGAAGGAGAGAGGGGGGGGGGGGGCGGTTATGGGCAAATGGTGCCCCTAACTGCTATGCTTTCGTAACTCGACACTAGTAGAGAGATTGTGCTATCCGTCAAGCATCTCCGATGGCCCATTTGTGATTTGACTGTGATATACTGCATTGAAGTTGACTTGATGTATCGAATGGGAAGTTCTGAAGTCTTGATGTTCACACAAGTGTAAGTATGTAACCCTGTTGTTGAACCCAAAGGAGAAAGTATTGGCATTTCATAGTGAGATACTAAAATGACATCTCACAAACTTTTTGGTACCAAAATAGAGTACTTTGGTACCAACTCTATTTTGGTATCCAATTTCAGTTTGGTATCAAAGTTACATTTTAGTACCAAACAACTCTATTTTGGTACCATTTTGACTTAATTATGATAGTAAAAGTTTTGTAAAATGTCATTTTGACATCTCACTATGAGACGCCAAAATAACGCCAAAATAACACCTCAACCCAAAGTAGAGCTTGGAGGTAAGCATGTAAATCTGTGATAAGGACAGAATACTATTCCCAGGAATTGCATTGTTTGAATACAATAAGCCACAGAAAAGACCACCTCATATATATTGGTATAACTATCTATGATAGTCTTTAGTGTTGCATACCCCAAATAATTGGACCCCTAAATCATAATCTTTGAAAAATCATTTCCAAAAATTTCTAAAAATCTGTCGAAAAAGTATTGACAACTCATAGTGAGATGCCAAAATAACATCTCACAAAAAAATTTACATCAAAACTAAGTCAAATTTCTCAATTGTATTCTTTTAATTTGCAGCCTAATAGAAGCTATTGTTATCTTGATTGGAAGTTACCTTGTCATTTGGGGAAAAAAAGATGATAACAAGGAGAACCAGCCAGCAAGAGAAAACGACGGAGTCTAGGTAGCTAGCAAAAGCTACGTATTCGCATTGGTGTATTTCGGATTGCATGGATCGTCTTAGCCTCTTAAGCCTATTTGTTCTCTTGTAATTAGTGGTCCTAATATATATAGAAGTTTCTTTATGTGTCTTAATCTTATATATGACAAGGAGAAAAAAATGTTCCAATTCCAACTAATAATTTATCAGTCTGACACGTCATTCATTTTTTTTCCTAGTTGTAATATGAATTTTCAATTCAAACTAACTGTATACAATGTGTATACGTACACAATGTTTCAACAATATATGTACAATAATATATAGATATGCAATCAAAAACCTACACCCGCTTTTTGTTATCATCACTTTTTATACTTTACCCAATTCTGGTTAGCTCAAATTTTGGCAAATGATACATGATACTTCCTGTATCGTTATTGGCTACATTCATATCTTTTCATGATCTATATCTCCATTGAAATATAAATAAACTCATACTCTCTGATCTCAACACCGTAATTTCAGCAAATATGTCCAGACTTATTCTTTTTACCTTATTTTCTTGAAAAAAAAATAGGCGAGAGAGTTTCAACTTATATACTTGGACAGGGAGAGCCAAAGTGTTGGGAACAATCATAGCAATTTCTTGGGGCTATGATCTCTAGCTTTTACGAGGGTAAGGTTCTAGAGTTTGGACTTCATAAGGCGCAAACGACGAAGTCCAACTTTCCCCGCGATAAGCTTGATCGATCACATGTGCATAAACGCCACGAATATCTCGGCATTCTTGCAGCAGTTGGGAGCTGTATCTCTTCGGCTGCATCAATCGTTATTGAGGTATACATTACTAGTTATGTATAAAATACTTTACTTCGTATGATTAATAATAACATATCATAATCTAGTTCATTATTCTATCCATTTGTATGTATTTGTAAGGATATCTTGTTGAAGAAATATCCAAATTTTCTGAGAGCCACTGGCATAATAGTAGGATTAGGTGTAATCCAGTGTGTAATATATGCCGCTATTTTGGACCGAACGCCATATGATTGGAGGTTGGATTTTACTAGGCCGAGGGTTATCTTACTCTATATGCATGGTAAGTAATTTCTATTCTATGTTTAGCTGTTTAATTAAGTTACACAAATACATCATCTTATTTGATATTAGGGTGATCAAAATGGTTGAATCTAATGACTGAGTTTTAATATTAGGCAATTATAGCTTACGTGCTCCTTATGATACTAACAACATGGTGCATCACTAAAAAAGGATCATTTTTCATTTCCACATTCAACGGAATTACCCTTATTACGGTGGCCATTGTGAGCCCCTTCATTTTACACGATCCTCTTCACGTGGGAAGGTAACATCGAGTAGTCTTTGGCTATTTAAATTCCAGTTTGAATTACAGTTTATGAGAATAATTCACAAGTTTCTCAATTGTATTCTTTTAATTTGCAGCCTAATAGGAGCTATTGTTATCTTTTGAAGTTACCTTGTCATTTGGGGAAAAAAGATGATAACAAGGAGAACCCGGCAGAGAAAACGACGGAGTCTAGGTAGCTAGCAAAAGCTACATTCGCATTGGTGTATTTCGGATTGCATGGATCGTCTTAGCCTCTTAAGCCTATTTGTTCTCTTATAATTAGTGGTCCTAATATATATAGAAGTTTCTTTATGGGTCTTAATCTTATATATGACAAGGAGAAAAAAATGTTCCAATTCCAACTAAATTATCCGTCTGACACGTCATTCATTTTTTTTCCTAGTTGTAATATGAATTTTCAATTCAATCTAACTGTATACAATGTTATAGTAACAATGTTTCAACAATATATGTACAGTATATGATGCAATATATATGTAATATATAATATGCAATCAAAAACCTAAACCCCTTTTTGTTCATCATCACTTTTATACTTTAACCCAATTCTGGTTAGCTCAAATTTTGGCAAATATACATGATACTTCCTGTATCGTTATTGGCTACATTTATATCTTTTCATGATCTATATCTACACATGTATAATTAACTCATACTCTTGATCTCAACACCGTAAATTCAAATATGTCCAGACTTATTCTTTTACCTTATTTTCTTGAAAAAAAAGTAGGCGGGAGAGTTTCAGCTTATATATAGGGAGAGCCAAAGTGTTGGGAACATCATAGCAATTTCTGGGGCTATGATCTCTAGCTTTTACGAGGTAAGGTTCTGAGTTTGGACTTCATAACGCGCAACGACGAAGTCCAACTTTCCCCGCAATAAGCTGATCGATCACATGTGCATAAACGCCACAATATCTCGGCATTCTTACAGCAGTTGGGAGCTGTATCTCTTCGCTGCATGTCATCATCGTATTGAGGTAGGTATACATTACTAGTTTATGTATATATACTTTTACTTCGTAGATTAATAATAACATTATCATAATCGTAGTTCATTATTCTATCCATTGTATGTATTTGTAAGGATATCGTCGTGAAGAAATATCCAAATTTTCTAGAAGCCACTGGGCATAATAGTAGGATTAGGTGTATCCAGTGTTAATATATGCCGCTATTTTGGACGCGAACGCCAATGATTGGAGGTTGGATTTTACTAGGCCGGGGTTATCTTACTCTATATGCATGGTAAGTAATTTCTTTTCTACGTTTAGCTGTTTAATTAAGTTACACAAATACATCATCTTATTTGATATTAGGGTGATCAAAATGGTTGAATCTAATGACTGAGTTTAATATTAGGCAATTATAGCTTCCGTGCTCCTTATGATACTAACAACATGGTGCATCACTAAAAAAGGATCATTTTTCATTTCCACATTCAACGGAATTACCCTTATTACGGTGGCCATTGTGAGCCCCTTCATTTTACACGATCCTCTTCACGTGGGAAGGTAATATCGAGTAGTCTTTGGCTCTTGAAATTCCAGTTTGAATTACTTAATAGATAATTCACAAGTTTCTCAATTGTATTCTTTTTATTTGCCACTAGTATTATATGTTGTCTGATTGTTATTCATTTGGAGAAAAAAAAATGATAACAAGGAGAACCCGCCATCAAGAGAAAACGACGGAGTCTATGTAGCTAGCAAAAGCTACGTATTCGCATTGGTGTATTTAGGATTGCATGGATCGTCTTAGCCTCTTAGGCCTATTTGTTCTCTTTAATTAGTGGTCCTAATATATATAATTTCTTTAATCTTATATATGACAAGGAGAAAAAAATGTTCCAATTCCAACTAATAATTTATCAGTCTGACACGTCATTCATTTTTTTTCCTAGTTGTAATATGAATTTTCAATTCAATCTAACTGTATACAATGTGTATACGTACACAATGTTTCAACAATATATGTACATATATGATGCAATATATATGTAATATATAGATATGCAATCAAAAACCTAAACCCGCTTTTTGTTATCATCTTTTTTTATACTTTTACCCAATTATGGTTAGCTCAAATTTTGGCAAATGATAAATGATACTTCCTGTATCGTTATTGGCTACATTCATATCTTTTCATGATCTATATCTCCATTGAGTTATAAATAAACTCATACTCTTTGATCTCAACACCGTAATTTCAGCAAATATGTCCAGACTTATTTTTTTAACTTATTTTCTTGAAAAAAAATAGGCGGGAGAGTTTCAACTTATATACTTGGACGAGACCAAATGGGAACAATCATAGCAATTTCTGGGGCTATGATCTCTAGCTTTTACGAGGGTAAGGTTCTAGAGTTTGGACTTATAAGGCGCAAACGACGAAGTCCAACTTTCCCCGCGATAAGCTTGATCGATCACATGTGCATAAATGCCAAATATCTCGGCATTCTTGCAGCAGTTGGGAGCTGTATCTCTTCGGCTGCATCAATCGTTATTGAGGTATACATTACTGTTATGTATAAATACTTTACTTCGTATGATTAATAATAACATATCATAATCTAGTTCATTATTCTATCCATTTGTATGTATTTGTGCAAGGATATCTTGTTGAAGAAATATCCAAATTTTCTGAGAGCCACTGGCATAATAGTAGGATTAGGTGTAATCCAGTGTGTAATATATGCCGCTATTTTGGACGAACGCCATATGATTGGAGGTTGGATTTTACTAGCCGAGGGTTATCTTACTCTATATGCATGGTAATTAATTTCTATTCTATGTTTAGCTGCATAATTAAGTTACACAAATACATCATCTTATTTGATATTAGGGTGATCAAAATGGTTGAATCTAATGACTGAGTTTTAATATTAGGCAATTATAGCTTATGTGCTCCTTATGATACTAAACAACATGATGCATCACTAAAAAAGGATCATTTTTCATTTCCACATTCAACGGAATTACCCTTATTACGGTGGCCATTGTGAGCCCATTCATTTTACACGATCCTCTTCACTGGAAGGTAATATCGAGTAGTCTTTGGCTATTTAAATTCCAGTTTGAATTACAGTTTAATGAGAATAATTCACAAGTTTCTCAATTGTATTCTTTTAATTATCAGCCTAATAGGAGCTATTGTTATCTTGTTGGAAGTTACCTTGTCATTTGGGGAAAAAAAGATGATAACAAGGAGAACCCGCCAGCAAGAGAAAACGACGGAGTCTAGGTAGCTAGCAAAAGCTACGTATTCGCATTGGTGTATTTCGGATTGCATGGATCGTCTTAGCCTCTTAAGCCTATTTGTTCTCTTATAATTAGTGGTCCTAATATATATAG